>NC_092023.1:440000-542500 GCF_042242105.1 Pempheris klunzingeri | reverse complement strand
CTACAGGGTTAGGGTTAGATCTTTATCAGCATCATAGATGTCACTTCTTCCCTTTAAACAGCAGTTGGCTCGACAGTTTTACCTCAAGGTCCATTTAGTGGCTGCTGGTGAGCTTTCGGTTGTATTTCATGGTCATCATCAGCACGTATAAACGTATTAGTGTCGCAGCCTTGTGCGGCACAATGTGTCCATGAAGGCCAGACAAAAGGCAGTGAAAGGCTGCTGCTGCTGTATGCTCAGGTGACGGAGGTGCTCCATCACCGCAGTGTCCCGCTGATCTTCCTGTACTGTGCATGTCAAAACAGGCAATGATGCTACGAGCCTCCTCTGCTGCTCACCGCAGTATTTGCTCAGCTAGCTGCTGCTTTGTGCCCCCTGTTTACCCCCGCTAGCTTCACCTCTGGTCGCCCTTCGCTGTAAAACAGTTTGTGCTGTAGTTTGAGCTCCGTGTCGTCCCGTGTCAGCTCCCTGTGCAGCGCTCACTCAGCGGGGATACGGGCGGTTACAGGAGGCTGCATTGGGGACAAACCAGGCAGAACATCCACTCATCCCCGTGGTGACCATTAGACGTGCTGTGTTGACATGATGTGGGACTGGGTGGTGTTTGAGCTGGGGAAGACACAAATCACAGACTTGAGGATTTCAGTCTTAAAGCACCATGACAAGGGAACAAAGCCAAAGCTGTGATCCTTAAGCTCCATAATGACTGGGTGCATGCCATCCATAGGGACTGATCTCATTTATGTTGGACTGTTTAGGTCTGTGATCCTCATGCTCTTTAGTCGCTCTGAGCATAATGTCAGGCATTGTTTAAGGAGCGTCTGGAATCTGTCCAGCTTCATGATATAGCTTATGATTCAGATATGTGAGGAGTCCAAGCTCGGCGCTGGGTGGAGATACACAGGTGAAAGTAAAGGTGTGTGTGTGTGTGTGCATACCACATGTGTTTGTTCATAATTATGTTTGTACATGCCGCTGCTTCAGAGTTTGTGTAAGGCATGTATCTCCTACTTGAGGCCCCCAGGAGGAAAAGCTGCTTCAGCACTGAATAAATGTTATTTATGGCTACTTTGACAGATGCTCATACAGGAACTGTGCACACGGAAGCCAGCTCCAAGTACTTGGCATAAACATACAGAGAGGATAAATCCTAGTTCAAAAAGCTGCTTAACATTACAGTGAGAGGCTTTTTCTTCTGTAGAGAATGAGAATCATGGTTTGGAATAATTCAAGGAACTCTGAGCGCGAGAGTTTGTGAATGAGCAGTTTGTGGAAAACACGCAGTAATGGGAAAAGCAGACGTAAGGATGTCACAGTGTAGATAAAACACAGTCTGTCCAGGAGTCAGCACAGGAATATGGTGCCTGAACGCCCCGTCACCGGTGTGTACTCTGCCGTCCAATGATGCACTCAAACAGTAAATCCAGCGCTTCAGTGAGAAAGCATGTAGCGACAGGTCAAAGATGACTGCATATCCACTTTTGCCAAAGCCAGGAGTCACTACTGGCATGGCAGCATCACCGCAGGGACGGGACGCAGTAACAGATGATGACTGAACTTCCTTTAGGGTCTTTTTGGTTGACGTCATATTTTCATCATTCAAGTTCCCATGCAAGGTTTTCGGGAGGGGCTGTTTGCTTTCACAACACAGGACGCCAACAAAGACAGACAGCAGATAAGTGTGATGTGTTGGTGTGTAGGCTGCTCCTACGCAGATGAATGCATATTTTGTGTCGTCACTGTTGTAACTGTTGTAACCAACACTGTTGTAACAAGCCTCCGCTTGTTAGTTACTGTGTTGGTGCTAAAATCCAAACCGTCCCTCTCCTCTTGCCCCCTCTTGCCCCCTCTGCCCTGCTCTGATGCACCCTGATCCACTGCAGCACTGTACACTGATGTATTAACCCAATCTGACGTATTTTATTGTGTCTGATTTGCCTGTGAAACACACAGCTCCCACGGCGATGCTGAGGCTGGACTGTGAAAGGGTTCCCTCGCCCTCGCTGCTTCTCTTGGGTTGGACTCACGTGTTTGCTGCATTTGATGAGCGAACAGCAAACGTTCACTGTGTTTTGGAAACGGTCCATTTCTGCTCCACAGTGTGGCTAAGATGCCGTGTTAAAAACAGCAAACTGTAGCTGCGGCGGGGTCATCGGAGACATAATGAAAAAAGAAGTGTGTGACATTTTTGCGTTCATTGAGTGCATTCCATTTACTTTCCCAAACACAACATTCCCCGGCCGTGAGGACATGGCAGTGATAGGTACTGCAGCACACTGATGCATGCTCTCAGTACCACAGAAGCCATAATTAAATCCATGTGGGCCATCATGCTCTGTACTTTTTAAAGACAGCAAGGTATCAGATCCGACGCCCCGACTTCTGTTGCGTTCCATCCATCTAAACATTAGAAATCAGGTGACCAGCAGATTCCCTGGGGATTTTTTTTCCATTACAGTGAAAGAAAGTGCATCATCCTGTGAAACTGCTCTGAAGGAATACAACATCATTAACTGGAGGTTCTCGACCAAACTACAGCGCATGTTTCCAGTGGGACTGGCTGAATAAATCAGCTCTCTTGGAGTTCTCAAACTAAGGAGGTTTTACTCTTTGATCTCTGCACAGCACCTGCATCCGACGTCTCAGGGAAAATCCTTTAAAAGTCAGAGGCATGTTTATGTGGCTGCCACAGAGACCTGCTTTCTCATCACTTTATTATCAAGTCCTTTAACTTCAGAGAGCAGACTGAAGCTCCTGAGCAGCACCAAAGCACGAGCATGAGGAAATACCTCAAGACATAATAATCATTAAATGATTAAACCAGGAAAGCGGGCACTGACTCATCTCATGTGTATTCAGTGGAAGAGCTGCAGCTCTCAGGAGGCACCTGTGTTCCATCAGGACGCCATTAGAGTCTGAAAAGGTCCCGTCCAGGATCCTGCTAACATCCTGTGTGTGTGTGTGTGTGTGTGTGTGTGTGTGTGTGTGCTGTATATGTGTGGAGAAGTGGGGGGGGGGGTTCAGTTGTTTTGTTTTAATCAGTTTCGCCCGTAATCACACTGCTCAGAGTTGGCAGGCGATGAGACTGGAGATGGGCCCGATGTGGGTAAAATGACTTCCTGTCTCTCGCTCTCCCTCTCGCTCTCCACGGGCTGACTCATAGCTGGGGAGCGGCCGTGCATGTGAGTGTGAAGACGAGGGGAAGTGAGCTCACTGGTGGGCCGAACTGGCCCTCTTGGGGCCAAATCACTGCCCGCTAATTAACCACAGAGTGGCCCCTTCCCAACAGCACCCGGCGGGGAGTTTGCTCGGCACGGCCGCTTAAAAAGAGCCATGTCGCCGCAGCAGTGGACTCCACGAACGCGTGCACACTGTTGATCCTGTCACCGATCTGAAATGTACCTGGCAAAGTGCAGCAGGCATCTCTGTCCCACACTTTGAGTGACATCAGCTGTTTTCTTTTAGCGCTGACCTCCATGATCTGGCGGTGGTCCGGGGACCGTGTTGCCCATGTTGCCATGACAGTGTGTACCTTGTGTTGTGTAATGTGTTCCAGATGGATAGGTAAAGCCAAACATACTACATTACACCAGCGTCTGGTAGAATAATCTCCCACCACCTCCAAAATGCTTTCCTTGGATGCAGAAAGGAAGTGATGATCACGATTTACAACAATCTGCTTTGATTTCTGGAAATCTAGACCACCACCTTGTCTTGGCTGGCTGTGACTTAGAAACTGGCAAGATGGGAGTCTGTGGCTTGAAGCTAATAGGCTGAAGATCAGCCAAGCCCACCCACACCTGACAATCCAGGGATATATCCAATGAAACAAGGCAGGCAAGTGAACGGGGATTTGCTTTTTTGATGTTTACTCACTCCTGAAAAGTCGGGATAACTATTTACCAACTCGCCGCAGAGTTTGAGGGATACTTCTGCTCTAACAATAGAAAGCAGCATATGGCCGCCTGGCTTACAAAGCAAGCGACATGCTGATCGACAGATAGTTTCCAGGAGAACGAATCCAACAAGAGCACAGAGATGATTAATGTGGTCATCTAGATAGAATAATCTCTGTTGGGCACAGTTCTTCAGGGGTGGAACAAAACCTTGAATAAACTCTCTGTAGGACTGATTCTGTTTAGCAGCATTCCAGCAGAGCACTCTCTGTACACAAACTAGTTTTAACTAGCATGCTTTCAGGCGAGGGTATATTCATTCTGCGCTTGGTGATTAAGAAATAACTTCACGGCAACAGTTTGATGTGGAAATACTTTGCTGTGTGAGAGAGGAGGACGGAGGGAGACACAAACCCCCTCATTCACCACTTCATGTCATGTTCTGCTTCCTGATGGTTCCTTTCGTCCAAAGTGCTGAATCCATCTCATGAGATAAATGTGAGCTCGTTTGGGTCTCGTGGTCGGTGGTTTCTTTTTCATTCTGGACCACACATGAGGTAATTTGATGCAGAAAGTGTCACAGCAGATTTATAAGAATGACATATTAATACTGATACATGCTTTAATAAAGACAAATGAAATATATAATAATGTCACTATAATCCTTTTGGAGCTCCTCTGTGCCCTTTAAAATAGAATCAGTGTGTAACTATCTGTTTCAGCACAGCCTGAGAAATAACCAGTACTGAGAGCCGCATGACAAGCATTGACGGGAAGCACATTAAAGCTTTGCATCATGGGATGTGTCATCAGTTGAGCAGTTGGCATGGCACTATGTTGATGTAATATGGCAGCCATTATCTTCCACAGTCTCTGCCAAAGGAGGAATACCCTCTCAAATGTCAAGTCAGATCTGCTGTGTGGAAAACTGCACCGACTACAAGAGCCAATTTGTCACATTTGCAGCATGTGGCACCGCACCAGCTCCAGTAACATCCATTATTGGCCTGATTGGCCTCCATTAGGAGAGCAATAAAATGAACTGACTCCCCACAATTCCACTAATCACACAGATATTGCATTTTCTTTTCATTGTCAAATCCAATTGTTGGCTAGAGGATTAATTCCATTTTTGGCCTGTGCTGCAAACGACTACCACTTTGTGAATAAAGGAGCACAGACACTTTAATTGCCAAGAAAAATAAATGTACAGGAATTTGTCTTGGCGCTGTTACTGCAGAGGCAGATGGACAATATAGAGTTTAACAGAACATACTGACAGACACACAGTAAAGCAAAGGGACCTCACTGGTGTGTGATGTGGAGGTTATCTATAGACACACACATAAACAGCTGATAGACCTGAGCCCCCCATGGACGTGTATACATATACATGTACATGGTTTCTTAAATAAATCTGTTTTTGATTTGACTGCAGGTGTCATGACATGCTTCCATGTGTGCAGCCTTCAAACAAGGCAAAACATTCTGTACGCTGGTACGCCTTAAACATTTTATATTATAATGCTGTGTTTCACTAAAGTGTGTGTGTGTGTGTGTGTGTGTGTGTGTGTGTGTGTGTGTGTGTGTGCTATTATTGCATTGGCATGTGAAAATACAGCTAGTCGTCTATATCCAGAGGGAAGGGAAGCATCCGGAAACATACCTTAGTGTTGTGATTGGGCTGAGATTAAACTACTAAGGCTACAAACACAAATGTGGACCACATATGAATTAATGCAAACTACAACCATATGAAGCTGATGGCAGACAAATGAAAGAAAGAGAAAATAGACAATGACTGCAAGGTCTATTGTAATTAGAAGCAGTGGGCTTGCTGGAAATACCCCACTGAATTGATGAGATTGATTTTGTCTCCGTCTGCACACACACATCTGTAAGTACACACTTGTTCATGTGCAAACGTACGTGCACGCGCTTGTATGTGCATGCCCAGAGCTCTGGAGGATTTACTTTTCCTGGCATGTCTGCCATACTAATACATTCATACAGTGAAGTGAAAAAAGAGCTTGTAGTCAGGCTCTTTTGCCAATAGCTGTTGCAATATTTCTCTCATGCAGAGTGAAAATTGGGGGTTGGGAATATGAACCCACAGTGTTACAGATATACACTAAGTAGGCAAGCCAGAAACAGTTCTGCATTTCTTGTCCTATTCAACCCCATGAACAGATTTAAGTGTTAATACAGGTTCTGTGAAAAAGTCGAACACAGCTGGAGCTAAAATAAGAGGCCAAACTGTTTGGATTACTCAAACAATTCCATACTTTACATTTCACTTGTGTCTCTCCTGTGGATACTTTGAAAGCAGCCTGGTCTGCAGGCAGACCAAACTTTCTCTCATTTCTTTTGTGAATTATATCTGAATCAGCTCACTTATAGAAGATTTCCCCCTCTGAGATAAGGAAAGGCCCAGGGGATATACCGAAGTGTGTTTCTGAGGGAGAGCTCTGTCTTGATTTGCCTTCAGAAAATAATAAACCAGGTTTGTACATACAGCAAAGCTGTCGGTCTGCTTTCAATATTGTTCCCCAGCAGCTGGCAAGCTCCAGCACACACCTGGGTAAACACACTACGCTGTAGCTCTTGTCCTGTTCGCTCTCAGTCTCTCTGTGGAGCCGATGAAGGTCACCGGCTGTCGCAGAGGTCTGCGTCTGTCTTTAGTCCTCATTCTGCTCACTGTCAGGCTCACAGGGCTCAGCTCCAGCCACAGCTCGCTCTCAGTCCGCCGGTACTGTCCATCTAGACACCAGAGGGACGCCACGTCCAAAGGCCCACCCAAAATCCCCCAAATCCTCCTCATGCAGAGCAAGCAGGACTCACAGCAGTGTGTGCATTACCTCAGGAGGCTGACATAGCCCAGCCCTCCGCTCTGGACTGGAAGCCTCGTTTACAACCAGGACTTTGATGGTATCAGCTCTGGTGATGTCAGCCTGCTCTGCTGCTAACAGCTCTCTGCCACTCTCTCCTCATTCTCTCACTCTGTTCGTCAGTCCTGCCAGCAGATTAATCCACACACTCATCGCTGTCCCAACAACAGGCGCAGACCCGCACCGCCAAGAGCGCGATACAGGCTATTAATGTCACACCTGGCTGAAATGTACATTGTGTAAGCTGCCCTCAGCCACACCAACATTATTATTAGTTTCAGCAATTTATTTCACAGTGCTGAAAAAACCTGCTCCTGCGCTGACCTTCTCTCAATTGCAGCATGGGCCTCCAGATGCTGGTGACTTAACCCCTCGCCTGTAAAACAAGAGTAAGAAAAACACCCTGGTTATGATGACTATATTGGTGGCCTCGTTCTCCCGGGGAGCCGAGGCTTGGCCGGGGCTCCGTGCAGCACAGAGGGCCAGTGGGTATTAGTGGTTACTGTAAACTTTTTTCTGGGAGTCGTTTAGTTTGGTATCAGACCAGGACGCCTCTGCTGACCCTTCCCTCTCCGCCGTACCCCATGCGGTCCCCCCTGCTGTTTGGAGTGGGGAACTCCGTGTTAAGGGTTTGTAGATCTCACCGTTATTTATTTATGAGTGTTTAAATGCCACAGCACCCTGGCAAGGACTTTAATGGAGGTGAGACACTCCCATGTCGCACTACTCCCCTCAGTAAAGTTTTACAGCGTCCCACCACACTCTCCAGAGAGGCCAGGGGAAAGTGACGCCATAGCCTAGGAAAATACTCTGTGCTCACGCCTGCGCCGACTCTGTGGTGCAGTGGAGTGGAGTGGGGGGCTGTGAGGTATGGTGAAGCTGAGAAAGTGTGGTTTCTGATATTGCTTTTCTGTCAAACTGCTCCAACCGTTACTGTGGTCGTGTACCAGCCTTTAAAAGCAGAATTAAGCTGCTGAAATGCAAATGAAACTGAAGCGTTGCACCACTTTTGCTAACATTCATCACAGCGTAATGTTTCTCATGTAATGTCGCCCTCTCGACTCGTGCTGATCAGCCCACAGGACGGTCGTGTCTGTCAGGCTTCACCACCACTGCAGCTAATGGATCCCTACTTTATCACATTGATTCCCCCTGTAAAGCCAGCCCCCTGTCAACCCACCCACCTTTCCCCCTTCCCTCATATGGCCTTGATGAGATCCAGACTCCGTGTGGAAGCATATTAAAGTGGCCCAACAGTGTCAGCAGGAGAGCTAAATGGAAGGTAGTGAAATCTTTTGAACCTCTGTTACATTATAACAGTTCTAAACACATCCAGCTGGGTCCAAAGTTCAGGGAAGACATAAAAGCACCGTTGCACGTTACCTTGGAGGATGATAATAGCCGAGCTCCACTAAAACTACTAAGACAGTCCACAATCAAAGGGCCCAGAGGAAGGACTCCCCGCACTTCTTACTGGCTGCTAATGGCCTGTGTGTGTCGGAGACAACCAATCTGTCAGCCGTTATATCTCCTATAACACACACTCCGTGCGCTGTAAAGACAGGGAACTTTTTCAGTGTTAGTGATTAAGCTCCATTAACTTCGGGTTAATTAATATACAAAAGACTTAGAGGAGCAGTAATTACCCTGTACCAGCCTGGTGGGTCACCCTTTAAGCAAGTTGCAGCACAGTGATCTTGATGGGAGGCTGCTCATATCGTGACTTCATGGCTGCCAGACATCTCTGCAGACTTGTTTTACAGGAGTTGGACTGCTGACACTGACAATATTGCTGAATCTGTCTATATTACAGAGAGGATGAGCTGGACAGACATAGCAGAGCGAGGCCAGACAGCGTACAGTGTGTGTGTGTGTGTGTGTGTGTGTGTGTGTGTGTGTGTGTTCCTGGAGCTATGTGTTGGCTGTGGGCTCCTCTGTGGCGTTTCAACCACACACGATAAATATGAGCTTGTGGTGAGGCCGTGGTGCCCCAGGAATGCTCACATGTGGTGGAGCGGCTCTCACCACCATTGACAAGCGAGTTAGATGGCTTTTGGTCATCAAGATTCCTGGTGGGGAGAGCTACATAGGAGGCCATTCGGCTTGGAGACTTGAGGCCGTGGTTGCCAGTTTCCTTTCTGGCTCAGGTCTCTTACTAAAGCGTGTTATTTGTTTACTCCGAACTCTGACGAAGCAACCAATCACACCATTGTTTACAGGCTGGCTGATCTCAGTCGGGGCCAAAAATGCACTTAATCACCAGTTACCAGCATCTGAAACAAACACGGAATGACATGGCGGACGGCAATATTTCCCAGATCAAGTGCAACTCTATGAATGTCTCTCCATATTTATTTATACAACCCAGTGATGCCCTCACAGCCCCCGCGAGGCCGGCGTCAACTGCAGCGTCGCTAGTTTGGCATGAAATGTTGGATTATTAGCAAGTAAGAAGTTTAGGAATCTTTGCAAGATGCCAAAGAAAATGTGAGCCATGATAAGATCTGTTTCGGCTGTGAGGGCATTCATCAATAAGACGTTTAAACCCAGAGCCAGATGGATAAACCACACCCAACAGCTATCTGCACACATTCCTCAGTAGTTCGCTTCCTTCTGGTGTTTTGATGTAACTGGACAGGACATGACCTGCCCCCCCCAGGCCTTAACAGACTCATCCAGACCTATGTACCGCCAAGTCAACCAAAGATAACTCTATCTGGGACGTGCACGTCGATGCCCAGCGGAGCTGTTTTCTAGCAGCCTCCCCACCCAAAGACTGATGGCGCAGTGATCGGCTGTCTGTTGTTTGTAGTCATTTATTAGCGTCAGCATTTGGGCCAGAATCTTCTGTCATTCATCCTGTGACCGGACATTCCTCGAGCGATGCTTGTTCCTTGAACAGCGTTTTGAGGCAGAGCTCATTAAATGCTGGCATCAATGATACAGCAGCTGGAACACTGTCTCACAAGCAACAACAAGAAAACAACGACCACAGTGATTAATGAGGTCAATTAAGCTGCGGCCCACTTATTAAGTCCCTCTTCTACCAAACGTCAGCAGTTTGGGGGCTTAGTGAAAAGTGTAAATCATGGAGCTATGAAACGCTCTCTCCTTCCACACATCCGTCATCAGAGACCAATCTGTTGTCTCCCATAACTTCATGGCTGACAAGGGTCATTCGCCTGAGGCCCCGATGGAGACTATATCCCCTCTCTGGACAGATGCAGTGGCATAAGGGGGGCCCGGATGCCCCCCTCTCCTCCCGCTGACCTCTCCCTCTCTTCCAGAGTCTGAGAAAGGGTCCCGAGGTTGAGAAGGTCCTGGGGACTGGACACATTGCGGCATTAATTACACACTCAGTTACCATTGAGCCTAATGTTTGGCCTCCCCCCCTGGGGTTAACTCCTTCCTGACAAGCAGGGAAAGTAATGGGGCCTCTGTGGCTCGTTTGCCAGCAGTCAGCCAAGACAGCTCCTCTATGTCCTCTTCCGCAGCCCCGTTCTCGCTGACTGACAGCAGCTAAATGCTTCAGTGCCGCGTCGCTTTGCGCGGGGATCACACAGGGGGGAGGAGACGGAGATAATGGGAGGTGTGAGGCGGTGGGCGACAGGCGGGACACTTCAGCCCATCAAAGGCTTTCGCTGGTCGTCTTGTGCAAACAAAGGAGCCTTATCTATCAGAGGCTTCTCCTGCTGACATCCTCACTGCGCCGGAGACTCTGATTGGCTGAGAAGACAGAGAGAGAAGAAAGAGTGTGCATCAACAGGATACCCCCCCCCCCCCGGTTAACAGCAAAGTAAACACAGTAGAAAGAGAGAGAGGGAAGTCTACCTCTGTCACACAGACCTGAGGTGAGATGCCTGCAGATGTCCTTCGATGTATAAAAGATTAGTTCCTGAACTTTGGCACGGCCGCCTTCTTCTCCAGAGCGCTGCTGGCTACAACTGTAATCACAAGTGTCTCTGCCTATTGCTGAAGTAATCCGATTTCTGCTGACAGGCGCTGTAGTCGGTAATCTGATAGGAGAGTACTTACAATATCAAGGCTTGTGTTTCGTTTGATTAATTCATAGCCTACAGGGTCTGTGAGATAGAAGGAGAGCGCAGCATGAGATCATGACCCTGGAATTCTAAACAATAACCATCTGTGGTGAACCGTGTTGAGCTCGCTCGCACTCTTGCTTTTCCTCTCTCACTTCCTTTTTCTCTTCCTCCCTCCTCTTCCCTCGTCCTCTCCTGCAATATAACACGTTAAAACAGAGCCGCACACGGAACACACACACACACACACACACACACCTGCAACAGCCGTTCTGCACGTTCAGCCAACCAGCCAGTACAACGAATATGTCACAACATGCACGCTGTTGAAAATAGCACACCTCTTAGCCTGAGGCACGTATCGGCGGTACACCTGAGCTGAAACAGCACAGCTCTCTGCTTGAATCACTGACAAGAAAAGCTGATTCAGTTTCCTCTCTGAAATATCGTGAAATCTAACAGTTACTTAAATGTAATCATCTCGGCAGCAGAGCTTCACCCTATGTGCCGTTAGTGTTAACAGCAAAGAAAAATAATCCACGTTCCATGTTGGCTTTAATGAATCAGAGCACTGCACATGCTAGAGGCTGACATGTTCAAACAGGGATGGTCTGAATTAAAAGAATTTCTTTTCTTTGCTCCACAAAAAAGAAAACAACGTCTCTGTAAATGTCAGAGCTCCTCCAGCATCTCCTGGTTGTTGAGGAAAAGTGACGTGGTTTGTTCTGTTTCAGCTGGTTGCCACAGGCCTGAGAATGATCGATGAAGTGTTACTGTGGGGACTATTTTTAACTTTTCCAAACCAACGTTCAGACGTCCCATCTGGACAGGGTTAGGGGCAAGGCGGCGCAAGCTCTTCGCCATTAGTTACAGTAACAGACACCGTGAGAGGTCAGAGAACAAACATTACACTTGTTTATGGTCCATGGCATGATGGGGACAGCCTGGTTATGGCAGCCTGCTTTCCAAGAGGTGATGTGTGACTGTTTAATATGCTTGGACTAAGTTGTGTTAAAGGTTTAAGGGCTGGTTTAAAAAGAACACATCATATTTGTGTGTTTGATATGGTCGTGCAGCACGTCTTCCACTGCAGCACTGATGCTGTGAGCAAATAGTAGAGACGACGGTTTGATGATCATATATTTATATTCAGTCTGACTCAAAGGTCCTGATATTTTCTGCCGCTGTAGCACCTCAGGATGAAGGTCGGCGTCCTGCGTGGGGCTCAGTGGTTTTGAACCAGGTTTACACTCTGTGGTGGAGTTGTGGTGCACGGCTGCTTTGATGGAGTTTTGCTTGAGTTTTCAGAACCGCTTCAGTCTGTGAAGCAGCACAGTGGAGTGTGGGTTCTCTGCACAGGCAGGTCTGCATGGAGCAGGAAGCACAGAAAACTCACAGAGAATCATTATGCAGCTCTTTCACACAGTGACAATGTTTGGCCATAATTAAGGGACTTGTTTCTCTTCTAATACCCCTGAGCAGGTCCAAGACCCATACTTGTTCCTCACTTCCTCACTGTACAGAGAGTCAAGCTTCACCGAGTCAAATTCCTTGTTTGCCTATTCAAACTTGGCAGGTTGATTTGATTTAATTTGATTTGATTTGATTTGTTATATATCTGCAAAAACAAGATTTTGTCTATGAAATCCGGGGAGTCTTAACATGTGGTTCAGTGATGGAAAATAAAAGTGTTCCCGGGGAGCAGTGGGTGTTCTGAATACTGCGGGTCATTTTTACTAATAATCCATGTATCAGGTTTCTTTGGTGTTCAGAGACTGAATGAACTGATCAAGAGTAACTTGTATGGTAGTAGAACAGTAACAGTATATCTGCTGTGCTCTAATATTTGACAAAAAGGGATTGAATAAGTTGTTAAGAGTCTTTTTCTCTCCCAGCTACCTCACGTGCAGATTTCTAAAATTATATGACCTACCACCGGCCTGCAGAGGCTTTGCTTTGACCTTTGACCGAACAGGATGGGTGACCTGTCTAGAAAAGGACTGTCAGTGAGGAATCTGGAGCTGTTTATGCTTAGAGGGGTGTGTCAGGATGAGAGTCTCTCTGAGAGAAAGGGAGGTACACCCTGCCTCACGGCTAGAGTTGAATGTCAAGTGTAGATACGCCGCAGAACAATGCAGCAGCAACACCGTCTCTAATGAAAAATGTCCTCCAGTCTGCCGCCGGAGGCCCTGCAGCACTGCTCCGACACATTTCCACTCTTTTCCAGACTAACCACAAGGTCCACAAATAACTCTGTACTTCACGTCATGCATTTTATCAGCAGAGGACTCTTCGTACCACTATTTCTGACTTTATATTGAGAAAGGGTGTTCCCTTGATTACGGTTATACAGCGAACAATAACTGGAGTTAAGTTTCCCTCTGTGCCCCGTGAGCCTCACATAGCGTGTCCACCGCAGAGAAGGCTGCAGGTTTTCAATTACACTCTCACAGTGGTCCCCGGTCGCTCCCCCTGTCACAGGTGGTGGGATGTATGTGGAGGGGCAGAGCCTGGTGTTCCATTTAAGAAATATGTGGGAAAAAGTCACTGTGGGCCCTATTTGTTTGGAATGTTTTATGGCTACAGATGTAAGTCCTGCTAGGCCAACGTCCCTGTGAGCTAACATGTCCGCTAACCACTAATTACAGCAGCTGAGCCCCTCGTCAGCAGTGGGACTAATTAATGCAGAACACAGTTGGCTGTCAGTTCTCTGGACTTCACACATTATATGATGTTGAAAAGCTCCAACACTTCGTGTCTTGAACAGTTCTTCAGTGATCTCACCTAAACTGGAGCTTAAACACTTTCAGCTTCCGTCACCTCGCCGTTGGCATTTGCCCGGGTGGCCCCATACTGCTTTGGGGGGTCTTGGAGTACACAGTGTTATAGTCCCACCCAGCCTTCTCTCTCCCCACACTCATCTGTATTACATGTGTTATTTGGGGGGGCAGTGAGCCACCAAAGTAGAACACAAACTTCCCTCTCAAGGAGCTTTGTGTCTAAGAGACCAAGAGAGAGACACAAAAAGAGAGAGCATTGTGTCTGGACGCCCAAACCAGAGAGTCACTGAGCTCATTGAGCTCCAGCAGACGGCTGTGAAGGGGAAGCCCACACAGCCGGAACACATGATGGGATTGATTTTCATCAATTACAACAGACAGACAGAAAAAAGGAGGACGCTGACGTGCTCGTGCTACGGAGCCTCCTTTGTGATATGTCGAGTGTAAAGCTGTGTGGTGGTCAGGCACAGTGTCTGCGGGGGTCCAAACCCCCCCCCCCAAGGCCCGGAGACACTCTGCCAGTTTCACCTTGACCAAGCAAAGGTGAACAGAGAGCGTCCCTGCGGTTCAGAGATGGTTTCCACAGAGCGGCTCCAAGCTTCGGTCTACCTGTGACAACATGACCAACACTTGTGCCACGAAGGGTCAGACTCAGCGACGCTCGTCCATCATTAGCTGTTAGCACTAGCTGCTGTTTAGCTTAGCTCAGCAAAAAGACACAGCTGACTTGGTTCTGTCAAAGTGAAGATGGGACTGGTTTTTACACTTTGGTTTTCCAATGAGATATAATATGTTAATTATTGAGCTCCGGAGGTGCTGGTAGGGGGACTGTTTACCTTTGGACTTTATGCTAAGCTAAGCTAACTCGCTGTTGGCACTGTTCGTATTTAACACGCACTCATGACTCTGGTATCGATCTACTCATTTAACTCTCCAGAAGAAAGCTAATTTAGCAAAATACTGAATTATTCCTTGAAGTAGCTGAGGCTTTGTGACTCTGCTCAGGTTCTTCTGTTTTCTCCCCCACTTGTATAATGAACAGAATCCAAAGCCTCTCAGACACTGACCCCTTAACAGGCAGCCGTGCCCTCTGACCTGTTCAGGCCGCTCTCACAGGAACACACACTCCTCACCCTCATTAGCCATTAGCATTCATTAGGAATTGGAAATTTAATTAGTGGTTTTAGTCTGTCATCGGGGAGCATTTCCTGTGTGGAGAGTGGTGTCTGAGGCCTGTTAGCAAAAAGGAGTTTGAAATGGAAATGCTGTTGTGGCCGTCGTCCACACCCTTCTATCATTTGTCTTAACCAAACCCGCCCAGAAATAAAATTACTCGAATGTGAGGGGATTTTCAATTATTTTCCCTCCTCTCTCTCTCTCTCTCTCTCTCTCTCTCTCTCTCTCTCTCTCTCTCTCTCTTCTCTCGTCCTTCTTCTTTGCGAGTGGAAAAGCAGCACGCTCTGTGGAATTCGGTCGCCCACGCACTCTGTCAGGACACTTGATTCCAATTAGATATTTTTCTTTGCTTTCTTGTTCTAGCCTGTCTGGGCCTCCTGCTTTTATCCCTCCCTCTGCCCTCCCCACTCACTCCCTCACTGTTGAACTCTCCCCTCCTCTCTCCCGTTTCCTCACCCGTGTCCTCATTCTCTCAATCTTTATCACAATATGTAGTTTTGTGAACCACAGTACCCTGCTTTCCTTTCATGTATTCGCTCATACGCACATTTCTCACAGCCCGACATCCTGTGACCGATTTTAAACTCTGACACCGTCACATACGGCACATCGGGGCTGCGAAACACTAGACCAGCAGACAAACCAAACAGTTTCCATGATGATAAAGTAGGGATTCAGAGGTGGCTTTAGAAGCCTGCAAACCGCCTTTGTTTTGGTCGCAGGCAGTGAATATTTATTAACCTATGGATCCATTTGATTACAGTGTGAGGTCAGCTCCATGCTGTGAAGGTCCTCCCACACATTCACTAATGACAGCCTAGCCATGGAGGGCATACAATACGCTTCACCCAGAGCGCAGCAGCCACATGTAATTTCTCATCCAAATTACTGTAATTAAAAAATTCCACAATCCTTTATGTGTTATTTCTTCCTTCGTGTGCTGTTGTTTCTTGTCTCGATTTTCTTTTAATTCAGCAAATTAAACAGAGGCTATTAGTCTTGTGCATGCTGTATTTGGAAATCCTTGTACCATCTAGTGACATTAATAGTTCTGCTGACTCACAGACTACAGGCAGCCCAATGGCACAGCCCAAATACAGGAAAGACTAATCTTGTGTGTTATTATTAGCTTGAGAAACACAGTCAGTAACATTTTTGCAGAGACGGGGGGGTTAGTACACTGAAAGGCTATCGCTGCTAATGCTGACTCCATGTCTCTGTTGTTGCAGGCCACAGACAGATGATTTAGTGTGCATCTCTTCAGCCTTAATTTCTTCCAAGCGGGGGGTTCCTCCGCAGCGTCCAGCCCATCACTTCACGGCTCAGGCCTCCAGTGTCTGCTCCGTGTTGCATGGAAGTTTCCGAGAGCAAAGACACGGTAAGTGTCAGCCACATTTATCATGTAGCTGGAAAATTCTGTGTCACAGTTTGCAATTTCAAGGCCAACACAATAACAGCTCATATATCTGATATATATCAGAGTTGTATATATTTAGAATTTAGAGATGAAAAGCGTGCAATTGAATTTGTTAGTGAGCTGGAAAGCTTGTGTTTCCCATTATGATATTGCTTGTTGGAGGGATAAGTTCATTTCTATTGGAAAAGCAGAGCTTCAGAGTCACTTCTGGTCACCCACCTTCAATTAGTTGTGACTCTGGGTGGGATTAAGTTACTGATGGCCCGGCTGACGTAGTAAACTCTAATTAGGAGCTATAGTCAGGGGACACATTAGTAGTGAAAATGCATGGGGGAGGTATGTGCACACTTGTTTATCCTTCACCTTCAGTTGAGCAGCAGTGACTGAGCAGGAACAGCTATGTGAGGCTGGAGGTAATGTGCACCGCCCTCAGCTATGAAAACTACTCACTGCTCACTCAGGGCCAAAGCCTTCATCACGTGGAAAAGAGGGATGGATGAAAACATCCCCCCTGGTCAAGGAGAGAATACATTCAGTAAGTCAAAAAATCATCACATTGCTTCCAAACCCCAAACACATCCAGTTCATCCGGAAGATAAAACCTGATGTCGTGCTCGGCCTGGATGGAGATAGCAGATGGGCCTGCAGATGGACCTCCGTGATGTCTTTTCCAGATGACCAAATTTACCCACAGATTCAAAACTTCCAACTGTGTGTAAAGCTACCTGTGCTCAGAGCTCTGAACGTACACTTGGAAGATTGCAGGCAGAAATAATACCAAACAAATTGATGTCAGTCAAAGACAGAAGGAAAGCGAGTCTGTGGCCTGATTTACATGCATGATAGGAATGTGGAGGGGGAATATAAATCTAATCACAGTAATCTGTTCAAGGCTTTGCTTTCTTTTCAGCTCGCTAAAAAGAGAGTGCAATTCATAACAAGTAAAACGAGGAGTGATTGAATGATCGTCTTTATTATTGAATATAAACGTCCTTTGCGCAGCCTTTTATGCAAATAACCGAAGCTTAGAGCGAAGTGAGATGTTTCCAAGGCCCTGGAAGAGCTCTTTCAAGGGTTCGGAGGTGCAGCAGTTATATATCATTCATCTAAACGAGGAACTCCTTCTTTTAGCCAAACGTTAGATTAAAACGCTTTTAAAATTTTGCCCCAAGAACTTTGTCACAATGCATTTAGATCCAAGAGGAACTGTTGCATTGACAGACGTGTCATCACGGAGGGTTTGGACCACACAGAATAATCCTTCATGGCTCTTCAAGGACGGAGCCAAGCAGGCATGACAGATGTACAGCTGGAGGAGAGGCCTAGCCTTGCTGCCTGCCTTTTTAAAAGCACTCGCTCTCCTTGAGTGTCTCCAGAGTGGGACAGACGCAATAAGGCAAGACGACCTCTGGGAGGGGTCAAGGGAAAACCTAGGGACACATTTGGGGGGAGGAGTGTTGACCTTACTGGAGGTATCTATCATTCACTGAAGATGTTGGCACCTTCGCAGACACACACACACACACACACACACACACATGTCTGAACGTGCACTAAACCCCCCCACCCACACACTTGTCAGTCCTGTTTTCATGACAGGAGGTCTCTAATGAATGTGGCACTCAGAGGACCCTTGAGAGGAAGCAAGGCCACTCTCACTCCTACCACTCACTCTGCAGGGCATCAGAGACCCTCGCACGTCTGCATTTCACAAGATAACCAGATTGAAAAGCCGTCTCCAGACAAGTGCGCTCTGTCAAGGGCTGAGCGCCGTTTTTATGTCTCCCTGTCGCTGTCTGACGGAGACGTAGAAGGTCGGCTCTGAGGGAGCGCTTGTTCGTGGCTATTACAGTCGCTGGTACAGTGATGGGGCCCTCCCACTCGACAATGCCCACATTATCCGTTTCTCTTTCTCTGCCTCTGCTGATGTGCACCAGGCACTCTGTCTTGATACCCAACACACACTGTCAGCGTGTTATGGAGCCACTCAAGTGACTGTACAAATTCAGATTATGGAAGAATTATTCTGGTCTGTCTGGCAATTAAACACGCTCATGTTTGGCTCTCCGGGGCAGCCGGCCAAGCTGTCATCGGCACCGGTCCCAGTGAGATCAGATTCTACCGAGCGCCTCCTTTTGTCTGTAGTAATACATCTGCATCACATGGGAATGTGTTTCATTGGATTGAAATATCTATTTCCACTCACATTTCCCGAAACCTTCACTACAACAGCGGAGGCATCGAGGATCTGTTTGGACCGTGTGGCTGCGGCGGTTAATCCAAACAAGATGAGGCTGTCTCGCAGTCATCTGACGTTTGTGTGACAAAAAGCAATGTCCAATTCATTTACTGTTATTTAATACTCATCGTGGTTTATTCCCCTGAGAGATAAAATGCTAAGTTCTCCGTCCTGACTCCGCTGTTGCAGAACTTGAGAGTGTAATGAGTGGCTGGCGGTGGATAAAACACAGTAAAAGTCTATTACGGGCCAAGTGGATATTCTGAGACGAGGTGCAGGTTACCCGTGGTCTCTGGGTGTGTAGAAGATACATGTTTATTTTGGAGGTGGGTGGCAGTGAACACTAGTGCAAAGACTTCAGACTTCAGAGACAGGAGACATCACGTCAGAGCTCTCCTCACCACAGTGGGAGCCACTAACGAAGGCTCGCCCCCACCAACGTGCTCGTAGCGCACACACACTCTCACACCATCACCTTCAGAGGGGACCCACCACCCTGCAGCAGAGCCTGGCCCCTCGCCAGCGGAGAGGGAAGAGGGGGTTTTAAGTGCCGAGCCTGGTCTGGCCTCATCCAAAACGCAGAGACCACTTAAAACACATTCCTGCAGCTATTTAACACAGAGGCTCGACACCGCTCAACAGCTGAGGTCTTCCAAACTCTGAAAGCAGTTGAACTGGTCGGGGTGCAGGAGGCTGATACTGAGTGGGGGGCTGTGGGATTAAGGTATTACCACAGGAAGTAGATGAAATAGGATACCCAGTAATTTCCCCAAACCCCCTGTTGAGCCGTGTGTTCCCGCACAAGTCTTTTTGCTAAACTCTTATCTCGTACTTACACCATCAGGACTCGCTGTCGTCTCATTACTAAAGCTTCCAGAGAGAAAACAGAGAGAACAGAGAGAGAGATAATTAGACACTATGATCACAAACCAAGTTCCTCTGGAACAAGATGTCCTCATCTTCATAACTGCACAGGTAAGCAGTCCAAATGTCTGGCAGGTAGAAGCTTGTCACAGGTGGGTCCATGTGTACCCTGCAGTCATATTGACACATATAAAAAACATGATTTATAAGCTCTAATAGGAGTCTTTGTGCTCGTGGTAATCTTCCTTGGTTTGTAACAATGAGAGGTTTTGTGCACCATTCATCCCCCAATGGACATGTGAAGGCTGGCGCTCTTTAATACCACAGCCTGGCTGCATAGAGCCTTTTTATCCACAAAGTGATGAATAAAGACATATAGTCATATCATTAAGAGCAGAGCCATACCAGCAGCAGGCCACCATCTTTATTTAGAGTGTTTGCATGCTAACAATAGGCACTAAACACACCACAGAGCTGATGCTGAAGAGAAGAAGAGAGCAGGTATCTGGTTATAACCCAAAGTATTGGACAAATCACAATGAATTATTTATTGTACTTTCAGTGCTTCTATTCTTCCTCCATCACCTGTCCAGGGAAGTGTAAAGTCAGAGGATCACCACAGTGTGACAGTCAGTCCTGAGGGGAACCACGCTTCACGGCAAACCATCCAATAGGTTTAAGCATGTCAAACCAGTAGAGGAGGAGTCAGGGCATCTTCTGTCTGCACAAACTTAACTCTATTAAGTACATGTTGACATATTTGACTGATAAATGAGAAAATGAACCTGTTGGTGGCGCTAGAGGAAACGTCAGCGGATCACCGGAGCTATTTAAAGTATTTATCCAGCGGGGTCCATGAAGGTCATCACAACATTTCATGACAATCCTTGAAATAGTTGTTGAGATATTTCAGTCTGGACGAAGTGGCTCCAGTCAAACATATGACCTAAAATACTTTTAGTTTTTAGATTTATTGCTTTTGCTCTGATGCACACCTGGAGACGGGACAGCTTTAGGTTCAACAGCTAAAGAGCTATGACTTTGGTCCAGAAGTGTTTTTGTGCAGAGAAGACGTAACACTCCAACGCTCCATCTCTCTCAGGGACACTTTGAACAAAACTCTGAATCATTTGCACTCATCATTTTTAATTCCTCTGCAGCGGGTTTAAGGCTGATTGTGATCATAAATGATAGCTTACAACAGAGAAAACTCACGTGAAGGCTTCAGACAGAACAGCCCATGAAACACCTCGGTGGGTTCTGTTGTTTTACTTCACTATAAAACATCTGGTCTCACTTTATGGTTGATTACTATGGAGCCGTACTCGTAGCATCATGTCAGATGATTAAGTCATACAAGGACACACAGACAGGACACTGCGATAATCTCCATCTTGTGAGGGAATCTAATGGTCTGAGGGGACCGCGGGGCATTAACAGCCTCTGCAGCTGCTCACATCAACTCAATAATCATTTAGAGGGAACATACGAGGCATCGACCTCGATGTAGAAGTAAAAAGGAAGAGAGAAAGTCCCTGTGGTTAATCCCACAGAGGTGGACAGATAACACATGGGAGCATGTGGAAGGAATCACAATCACAGACTCAAACACACACACACACACACACACACACACACACTTCCTGTCACAAACACTTCGTCCACACACTTAAACACATGCAATATGAAATTCAAGCACTTTAATATCCTGGTTTACCGCACAACCCTCCTCTCACACAAACAGACTCTTAACCAGCTCTGTAACATGACCTGTTACATACTGTACGCTCATTTGCATGCACACACACACACACACACACACACACACACACACACACTGGGCTTTTTCCCTCCTTTCGCCCTGCACCGGAGCATGGACAGGCCAAAGCTCACTTTTCAAGAGGGGATGCTTTAAGTTCCAAAGGGGTGCACATGAAAGAGCAGCAGAATATAAAGGAGTGCCCAAGGATACACTGCAGCGCTCAATGTGAGGACAATTTAGCCCTGATGGAAAACCTGGATCAAAGGCCTGGCCTCCATAATTGCACATTCCCCAACAAACACTGTGCCATTTGAAGAGTGGGCCAGACCTCCGGACTCCTGAGACCTGTTCCTGTGCGCAGACACAGGCAGCCCCATTCCTTTCACCTTGCTATGTTCTCTATCTCAATGTCTCGCTAAAAGATTAGAGAAATGCTTTCATTCCAGAAGTGCTCACGATTTCTCTTTGAATGTCAAGATACTGACCAAGGCCGAGTTTCTCCTCTCTTTTGTTAGAGGCCGCCGAGTCATGGCTATCGCCATGAATCATAGCCTCAGAGATGCACTTTTGATCTCTTTGCTCTTTTGTGCGGTGAGCTGAGGGCTGCAGTGTGTGAGCGTCACCAGTGAGGACTGTAGCTGACTGCATCCCTCTGCTGAAAGAAGAGTAATAAGCAGAATAAGTTCCTGCTCTACCTTTATGTGTGGAGCGTACGGCTCTCCGTGTGTCCACCTGTAAGACATGATGTGACGGGACATTATTTTAAAACCAAATGTGTCTGAATTCCCGGAGCTCTGCTGCAGGTTTGTTTTCCTCTGCATGCACCAGAACTCAGTTTCAGAGGTTGTAAATCTGTGTTGGATCTTCGCTGTGCAGCAGATGGGAGACCTTTGGACATTGTGGAATGTTTCGGCTCAACTGGAAACCAGTAAAATATCTACACTTCTCACAAAAAGTCAGGGATGTTCAGCTTTCAGGTGAAATCTCAGGATGAACCTAAAATGCATTCTAACCTTTCCAGGTGAACTTAATGTGACCTTCTCTAAACCTTTGAATGCACATGTCCAACTGTTCAGTGTTTCAGTACTTTCTGCACCAGCTGCTGTTCTCTAACAAGAAGCTTAACAGCAACATTCACAACAGGTTTGATCCATGAATCCACCAATACATTTCCTGCTTCAGTTAGAATTGGTATTTAAACAGTCCTCCTCATCCTGCTGTTCACATTCTGACATCATGAGACCAAGACGACACCTAACAGTTGATCAGCAGCACCTCAACACTGGAGGCTTCAAACAGGAAGTCCTCAGACGGAGGTGTTCACTGAGCTTAGAGGGTCACAGAGTGTCATCAGGAGGTTGGAACAGTGATACAGAGACTGGAAGAGTCACAGAAAGGAGAGGAGTGGACGTCCTTTGGCCACGTCCCAATTTATTGAGACACTGAACATGTTTTGTTGTGGTTTACCTACCACTGTTGGTAGATTTTCTTTCAATAAACTGTTTAAAATGAAGAAATCACCATTGCATGCTTCTACTTAAATGCCCTACTTTCATGATATAATATCACTGTAGCATTCACTTTTTACATTTTCCATATATTTCACCTGAAAGTCGAATATCCCTAACTTTTAGTGAGTAGTGTATATGTGTCTGTTAGAGTTGTAGATTTTACATCTTCAAGAAAACTTATGCTTCCTAGTTTTCATGCAGAACACTTTGATTTGTGTCTCACTTGCTTTATTAGCTGCATGTTTATCACCACATCTCATATGACTGTATGAACCGGTGGCTGAAGCTTTGTTTGGGCTCCTGTTGTCCTACTGCTGCGTGATGCGTGTCGTGAGGTGGCTTCCTTTTGCTCGGTCACCACTCCTGATGATCAGTGTGCTGACGTTTGCACTAAATCTCTCCTAACGCTGCGCAGACAGCAGCAGACACTGACACTTCTGTCCATGAGGCTGTGAGTGCTTACTCCAGGACTTCTGATGGTTTTATGTTGCGTCTAGACTTTAATAAGTGGTTGTGTTTTCCTGAAAGCACACCCCAAATCTCCCCCCAAAGTCCTATGGCGATGCTGTAGTAATAAAATACTATATGCATGTGTTGTTGTGTGGACTCAAATAAACATGCCCCTGACAGACCCCAGTGTGGCGAGCCTTCAGAAAGCGCCTTGTCATCAGAAATATCACTCAGTTTGAGTGTGTTTTTCAGCGGGTTCCTCCGTCCTTTCCCTTTCTTTGAAGAGGCTTTTATGAAGTGGATGTCACATATGGAAACACTGCAGCGTAGACAGCATCGAGAACATGACGTCTCTCTTCAGAGCGTTCTGTTTTTAACTAACGCTCAGACAAACCTGAACTGAAACTTGACCATAGTAGCTCCGATCTGTTGTGTCTTAGCTTTAAAGCACTGTGATGAAACAACACATCCTTCCTCTTACAGATTCAAAGTTGAATCCAGTTAAATAAGTGAAGTAAAACACACAGTTCGGTCTGTGTTTGGTCTGATGTGACCAGGAGCAGTCAGCTCATGTCAGGTAACTCTGTCCACTAGTTCTGCTCTTACAGCAGCTTTTAGCATTCAGCATCATCTCATAATGATTCGGTGGAGCCTGAAGATCCACACAGACTGTTCTCTGTGGAGGGGAAGATGTTGTGAGATAAATACCTCACACATGATAAGCCTGAACACCTTCCAGGTGACGCCTGTCCTCTTATATGTGCTTATACCTTATATCTTATACCTGTGCCCTCCAGCAGTAGTTGATGAATCACTGAGGCCGTGAAGATGCAGACACACTGATACACACACACCTAAAGCTGCTCCCTCTGGAGACTCAGTATGTTCCTACCCCCCCCCCCAGTCAGCGCTGCCCCATCGTTAACCTGGGAGTCTTATAGAAAAGTATTTTAGGGCCTCAGATTGAATTTCTTCTTTTCTGACATTCAAAAAGAAGCAATGGAGTCGAGCAGGTGGACAGAGCCAAGAAAACACGGTGAAGTTGTGATGGAGCAGAATGATCATTTCTTTGCTGCTCTGAGGAGAAAAGAAAAAGAAAGCGTAGATGACTGAGCACGTCCAGGTTTTATTCCTTCTTGGCTTCGGTAAAAGCTGCTGAGGTGCTAATAACGAGACGCAGACTGTCCTCAGACTTGGTTTTGACAAGTCTACAGTCTCCATTTCACTGGCTGTGGAGATGAAAGCAGGGAGGGGAAGCAGAGGCCTTTGGTGTTAATCAGGTGCTGATTGGCAGCCTGGGAGCCTTAAAGGGTTTGGAAGCTGCAGAGAAAAGGCTCATTATCCTTAAACACCACTGGATGTGGCAGCGCTGAGCTCAGGTGAAAGATTTCTGTCTTTATCTTTACTGTCTGCTTCAGTTCAGCTCAGTATAAATGTTCATTATGTTTGGGACTCGTGAATTAGCCAAACTACTGTTAACCAGCATGGGGGCCGTCATGATTAGCCACTGCGTCCCCCCACCTGTGCTTTTAGCACAGCGTTTCCCTGTGTTACACAAGAACAGGACAGTTTTTATCTTTTTATGGGAATAATTTCACATTCTGGCCATTTAATATGACAGTTAGCAAGGAAGTACAACTAGGTTCTATTTAGTGAGGGAAACACAAAGTCAAACAAATGTTGACTGTTGGAAACCTTTCTGTCCTCCATAGTTTCTTCTCCTCCTTCGAAGGAGAGAGTAAAGAGGGTTGTTGTGTTGTTGAGGATGGACACAGACAAAAATCATGTGTCGTGTTTTCAGCATTAAACGTGTGAATCAGTTGTTTCAGTCTTCCCTCGCTCCTTCAGCTCCCAACAAATACATTTGTTCTCCAGATCTTTTAGGAAATGGGTCACAAGCTGGCTAAGTGGAGGTGTGGCAGGGGTTAAACACTTCCCTCAGTGTTTGACTCTGTACCTCCACACCGCAGCATGCTGGGACTAAAGTCTGGGCTACAAACCAGCTGGGTGCAGCACCCCCCCCCAAACCACTCTTCACTCTTTATCAAAACTCCTCAACACATTTCCCCAATAATGGCTGCTCCTTTTCCATTTAGACCCACGTCATTCAGACTGCCAGCAGCGCACTCTCCTCCTCTCCTGCTGCGGGGGCCCGTTCCACCTGGGGCCCTCACAGGATGTGGCATGAACTACATGCTCCCACCGCACTGCTTAGATTCTCATCTTTTGATAAGATACAGCCAATTTCCACCCTGTCAGGAGCAGCTGATTGGTGCAGAGTTAGCGGAGCAGACCACGCCTCCTTCATATCGCCCCGAAGCTTGTGACCCCCCAGTGGTGCAGAAGAAACATTGAATAACCAAACTTCAAGATGTCGCATAGTTTTCTCCTTCCCGCTGCTTTGTTTCAAAGATTAGACGTTGCTTCTCCTTTAATGAGGCAAACAGCTCTTTGTGTACACAGTTGAACTTTAGTAGATTAGACTTTGATTAGTTTTCCATTGAGATGTTGCAGAATAGCCGTGCAGATGTCTGAGGAGGGAGGGGGCTGTCACATATTTGCTGCTGTCTTTCAACACTAAATGAGGGGTGTTTTCTGTCTCTGGCACTTTGTTTAACCACTTATATGATTGGATTGCTCATTAATTCTTTTTCTGTCACATCCCAGCATTAATCATCCTTTAACTGTGCCTATAAACCAGCCTCAACATCTGCCTAATGATTTAATGTCGACATATTACACAGTGAGTTGTTTTTCCGCCACTGATATATTCTGATGCTTTGATGCAGTGGAGCGCTGTAATTCATTTTAACCAAATTAGTGCTCCGCTTCATATAAGGTTTGATATGGTGAGGCCCAGCTCACTCTGTGAGGGCAACACTGGAGAGTCAGTCCACAAAAATGTGTATGGCCCTTTAATAGGGTCACACTAACTGGGTATCTGTCCAAAATCACTGAGAGCAAAAGTGTTTTTATTCCTATTGAACTGGATGGCGGCGAGTCGGACTGCTCGGTTAGATGGAAGAGTGTCCCCATCGTAATGAGCTCCTACCTTCCAGCTGTCAGCGTTCAGCAGGAGGCCGACGTGAGGAAACATCTAAAGTGTTTCTTCCTGTTTCTTGCTTGGTACTACTTTCTGCATGTGTTAACGTTCTATGATTTCACAGCTCTGCAGCCACGAGCCTCAGCAGCCACAACCCAGCGGAGTGCTGCTCACCACACCTACAGGAAACACCCTCAGGACACGGGTCGCCCTCACAATACTGAAAATATGATCCACATCCATGTGTCGGTAAACAAATATTTCACTGGCCAAAAGAATCCATCAGCTTCTATTAAATATGCAGAAGCTGTTTCAGCGCCACAAGCTTTGCTAAAACAACCCGAGAGAGTGAAGCTCTCACAGCGCTGAGGTAACATCTCTCTCTCCTGGAACACATCCTCATCATCTCTGCTGATCATGAAAAACGTACTTTCCGCTCAGTTTGTCTTACACAAAATTTGAAATGCTCATAAAACAGGTGCAAACTCACTTGGTTTTATGGCCGACGGGGGAGTTAGAAATGTACACCCAGTCGGAGAGGCACAGCACATTTAGTGTCCGCTCTGTTCATAATCAGCTCATTTGCATTGTGAGAACACATAAAGCATGTTCTAAGCTTTATTGTCTCACTGGTACAAGCATCAGAACACAGCCAGTGAAATAAATCAGATGGGAAAAACAGGTCCTCTCATACATATTTGGCAGCGGTTGATAACGTCTTGTAAATCCTGTTTATTTATTCACTACAACTACTTTAGACTTGAGAAGAACTTGCGTGTTCCAGCTGGTGTGTGAATGGTTTGACACGGCGCAGGGACGCAGGCCAGCTGTGGTTCTGATCCAGCCGTTCACTGGTGTGTGTGGGTCCAGACAGATCAGTGTGAGGGAGGGTTTGCTGCTGTGAGGCTGCTCCACCTAATCCCAGGCCGCATTACTCAACCAGTCCAGTCAAACAGCACACAGACGTGGGGACTTCCCCTTCCCTCCAAAGACGTAGAGGAATACTGTGTTGCCTCATGCACCACTGAGGTAATATCATTACTTCAACCAAAAGCTGCAAAGTCTAACCTGAACACCGTCTAAAGTGTCCCAACCACACTGTGGGATTATTTGCATTTTCAACATTTCAAAAACAGTGAAAACAGTTCCATAATTCTTGGATTATTGTGACTGTGCTTTACAGCGGCCTCGTCTTTGGTTGTAACATTAGTCTGCTGAGAGTTTTACCACAGAGAGCATTAACGTGACTCCTGCCAAGAGAACAATGCTTTTAGTCATTTTCATGTTTTTCTCCAATAGATACCAATCAAACTTTCTTGAGGGGAAATCCATCACATGGGCGTCCGGCAGCTCCACGAGGTATTGTCTCTTGCACGCAACTCTAAAATTACAGCTATCCACTGTTTCTGGCACTCAGTCAACACCTTCAGGGTGTTCGTATCTGTTGGAAGGCGGCTCAAAGATCCGCCATCCTCCATCATATGCAGTTCACAGGGGCATAATAGTGTGTTATTGTGGTTCTTTTCCTCTGGATTGGATGTTGCTGTATGTAACACAGGCAGGTTAATTCCTCTTCAGTAGCATAATGAGCAGAAGAGACTGTGTTAGAAGTACAAACTAGACCTGTACTGACACATTTCCCCTGATAGATAAATATGAACTTGAAGCAAAGCGTTGGTTCTATCTCTGAAAACAAACAGGGCCATATATTTCACTTGGAATAACAGAGATCAGCTGTATCAACACTGGTCCTCCTACTGCAGCCAGCCACCTCAAGTGAGAAACCACCGAGTGTGAGAGCCGTCCTGTGAGCAGACATGAGCCGTCCTCGTCCAGCGGAGGGGTTTAATGACTAATCTCAGCTCAGCACACATGTAAACTCTAGGAAAATGTTCAGACAAAATAAAAATACCAAATCTACAAACAGACGCAGCTGAAGAGGACCCTCCAGCTGCTGTGATTTGATGATATGATATTTGATATTATGTTGGAGAGGCCGAACTTCTCGCTCACAAATAATCTGACTGCTGTTTGCACTGGCACAGCTGTTTGCGTTGCCTTTGTTCAGCTGCCGGTGCTCTCCCTCCCTTCTCCCAGTTTGATAACATAATACTCAGAGCATGTTTCTAAAGGGTAATAAAAATGAGAAGGAGCCGCTATCTGCTCTTTGATTGTGCAACACCAGATTTAAACACATCCCACGAACCTGGAACATTTCACCATTCACTGTTTTCTCTCTCAGACATCCTGAAGCTGAAGGGCTCAGAGAATGATTTCTTTTTAGGGCAAAACCACTCAAAGACATTCAGGTTTGATGTTGAACATTTGTCAAAGTGCAACTGTGGCAAAGAGCTGCAACCTCAAAAGCTACAAATCTGCCTGGTGACGCCTTCAGGAAACACCGAGAGCTCAGTGTTTCTACATCAAATACATTTTTAATAAGATGCAACCCAGTGACCACCAGCAGTCAACCTTAAGCACAAACCTCAACTTAATAATGTCTTTTTTAACTCAAACCTCACCTCACCGTAAAAGTAGTGGTTGCAGATCACAACACGTCCACATAATGACGTAATGATGAGTTGTAGAAGACAGTGACTCTCATCAGGAGGCTTTTTAAGTTCCTTTTCGACCTTTTGTCACCTTAAATGACAAAAAGTTGGACAAATCCCATGAGAGCAGGTAGTAAAAAAGATGTTCTCTGCAGGAAACACGCCATGATTTTGCAAGACTGCTTGCTAAGAATACCCAACTTTTCTGTGCCAGTCAGCAAGATCCTTATTGTTATTATCCTAACGCCCCCCCCCCCCCCCCCCCCCCCTCACTTGTCTTGACAAGCTGTCAACTTTGAATCAGCGTCCAGCTAAAGACATGCTAAGCTTGTTTCTTGCTTGGTACTACTTTCTGCATGTGTTAACGTTCTATGATTTCACAGCTCTGCAGCCACGAGCCTCAGCAGCCACAACCCAGCGGAGTGCTGCTCACCACACCTACAGGAAACACCCTCAGGACACGGGTCGCCCTCACAATACTGAAAATATGATCCACATCCATGTGTCGGTAAACAAATATTTCACTGGCCAAAAGAATCCACCAGCTATACTGTTTTACATTCCTACAGAGAGCACCAGGAACTGCTGGTTGCTACCGTCCAGCCGTCTGTCTGTGACGGTCTGCAGCGTTCAAATGTTCACAACAAGCCTCCGACATGTTCCATGTGTTCACTCTGCAGCATCTCTGCTGGTTACTAGTGTCTCACTGGACCACCTCCCTATGAATTATGTGCCGTATGAGGACGTCGCTCTCTGGATTAGAAACAAACGTTCCTGAGCACTTTGTCGTGTATAAACTTGTTTTGTAGGAGAAGCGGCTGCTTCTGGACGGGCTGTGCTGACAGAGGATGGGGGAGATGGAGCTGATACTCCAGAATGGCTTTTTATTTCATAGGTCAGAGAGTTGTGACCCAGCAGATCCACCTTTGACCTCACAAAACCACAGTCATTGTCACGACCGTCTGGGCGTCTGCGTGCCGTCAGTGAGGCTGCTGACTGATGGACTGAGGATCTGAGCCCTTCTGTAGCTTTGGGAGCCATTCTTCATTCTTCATGAACACACGTCTGGACTAAACATGTACAGTAAGAAGAGGCCCACACATGCTCTGTAGAAGCCCTCAGACAAGCCTGACAGCGCTCAGTCACAGGGTCTGGGGGGACTCTGTGTTTTGTTTCACTCATCAGAGCTATTGGGTTTAGGGCCTCCTCTCTGTGCCGTCACTCAGCAGCACTCAGGGCCACTCGGACCCTGAAACTTTACTCCGGGCTGCTGAGAGGAGCGGGCGGTGGGGCTGAAGAAACGTCTCCCTGGCCTTGCTCTGCACTGCCGGGGGTCACTCTGCCATTCTTCTGTTACACAAAAGACTTCTTCAAGTGCCTGTGTGACAATGGCCTTTAGATCACTGGAGCGTAATGATTGCTGGTTAACATGAATGCACTCCGCATTAATTGAGCCAGAATTAATATGAAGTTTTTAACGTTTTTTATGAGTTGGCAAGGAAACTTGTTAGCAGTGTCCAGTAACCATGACTAAATGTTCATGCTGTCCTTCATTCAGTTCTGTTTTGCATAGCAGACATTATTGTGGTGGGTGATAGTTGAGACTGGACAGAGTCTGTTAATGAGCACAGCCTCTCACTTTCAGTCCCAAGAGCTGACACAACGTCGCTCGCAAGCTCCTCATAACGAACGCACACAAGCCACATGTCCACAATAGCAGTGAAGCATGATTTCACAAGACAAGCCTTTAACTTGGCACAAAGGAATGTCAGATGTGCTGACACAAAAGATCTCTTTTTTTCTGCTTGATTTACATAAAGCATAAAGCGCTGAGGGAGAGGAGACACTCGGGCCTCTGCACAGCACATGAGCACATTCAGGGATTCTGATTAGGCCAGAATGAAAAACATTATCAAACAGAAATAATTCAAACAAGGTTTGAAGTGTATGATTCCCAGACTGTTTCTGTTTAGCCGTCATCATCAGCAGCGTTGTCTGCTGCCGACCTCCGTTCACTGATCCTGTGAGACTTGCCAGCGCTTCGCTCTCTTTCAGCACACGTCGCCTCCGCCAGTGACAGACAGGCACCCTCATGTCAAAACACTGTGTGCTGCTGCCAGCCTGTACCCCCCAACCCCCCCCCACCCCCACAGCATGCAGCGAGGCACCGTCACTGTCGCCCTCAGCGTCTCCAACATGTTGGTGCACTCAGCTCATCACTGTGTGTGACAACATGTGCAGTGTATTAAAAGAGCAGCGTGTCTCTTCACTGTCTAGTCAGCAGTCATACACTGATGCTGTTAACTGCTTTCTGAGGTTCCCCCCCCCCCCCCCCCCCCCCCTTCTGATCCTCATCTTCTAGCAGAGCTACTTTCCCTTAAAGGTTTAAACCTTTGACTCTGTTAACGCACCGCTGACTGTTAGCCGACTGTTATCTTTGCTTCCCAATATTTGGATGAGGTCTGAAGACACTTTGGTGCTTTGGACCTTGCCGAGCGGAGGAACCACAGGAGGACAGAAGCAGGCAGAGATGCCAGTCTGCTGCAAGCTGACACGTCTTCAAAGGGCTGCGAGTCTGCCAACCATGCAGAGGTATCGTCTTTCTGAGTTCAAAAGGCAAGACTCTCTCTCACACTTCTCACAGCTGACTGGATGTTTAGCTTCACGTTGCTATAAATGAAGAAACAGCAACGTGTGTCAGACTTTTAGAGCCTGTTCTTCACGATACCTGTGCAGAGCAGCACCCTGACACCTGTCTGCTCTCACAGCAGCCAGATAAATGCAACTTTTGGGTGTCTATTTTATTCCCACTTCAGCCGAATGCTCTGAGGTGTAGGAAGAAGGAAATTATGAGCCTGAACATTCCCATTTCTCACTTGTGCAGCGCTGTGGTGCCCAGAGTTTCCCGTCACGCCTTCACGTGATGTAGGAAACAAACATGCAGCCAAAGCATGGAGGAGTTCTGGAGGACAAAGACGCTGCTCATTTCTTAACTTGGAAATAAAAGAGCTGAAAGCATTTCCAGGCTGGATAGAAAGAATGAAAGAAGACATAAGCTGAATGAAAGAAGAAGTGGGAGCACGATAGCAGCAGGCTGGTGTCTATGTTACCCAACACCTGCACACAAGAAGAAAGTGTGTGTGTCTTCTTTACTGAGTCGTGCCAACCAATGATTAGCTTTGACCACATGTTTTTTTCATTCAAATTTGTATAATTAAATAAGTGAAACCTTTGACTCGAGTTAGGTTTACCTCAGTTAATGAGATTAACGAGAACAAGAAAGGAACTGTAGCAAAAAACCCCCAATGTATTAATGTGACCCTCCAGAGAGTCTCAGCAGTTATTTATCGTCCCCTTCACGAACCAAACAAGCAGCCATCACAGTATGTTGTCTGTAAGACACCCACGTATGCATCGCCGACATGCTATTTGTCATCATGCTGTGTGGAAAATATTGCTCCCAGTGACAGCTTTATGGCTACTTCACACAGCATTTCAGAGTCATGGCCAAGAAAAAAAGAGATGGCAATAAAAGCTGCCTATTAGGCCACAGTGAAATGTAACCATGCTGAGGTTCACCACTGCTGGGGTGTCGGGCTCCTATTGTCCCGAACTGTAGCATACGGTACGCTGCTTTATGCTAAACTAACTGTTACATCCTGCTTTATGCTAAGCTAACTATTCCCTCCTGCTTTATGCTAGGTTAACTGTTTCCCTCCTGCTTTATGCTAAGCTAACTCTTCCTTCCTGCTTTATGCTAAGCTAAGCTAACCACCTGGTGGCTCTAACTTGATATTTAGGGTACAAACATGAGAGTGGTGTAAATCCTCTCATCTATCTGTCGCCAAGAGAGCAAATAAGTGTATTTCTAACAATGTGAAGCTACTTTACTGTAACCAGCACTGTAAACTGTATCCAGTACAGTAAACTGTACCCAGCAGTAAACTGCACCCAGCACTGTAAACTGTATCCAGTACAGTAAACTGTACCCAGCACTGTAAACTGTATCCAGCACTGTAAACTGTATCCAGTACAGTAAACTGTACCCAGCAGTAAACTGTATCCAGTACAGTAAACTGTACCCAGCAGTGAACTGTATCCAGTACAGTAAACTGTATCCAGTACAGTAAACTGTACCCAGCACTGTAAACTGTATCCAGCAGTGAACTGTATCCAGCACTGTAAACTGTACCCGGTACAGTAAACTGTACCCAGCACTGTAAACTGTATCCAGCACTGTAAACTGTATCCAGTACAGTAAACTGTACCCAGCAGTGAACTGTATCCAGTACAGTAAACTGTACCCAGCAGTGAACTGTATCCAGTACAGTAAACTGTATCCAGTACAGTAAACTGTACCCAGTACAGTAAACTGTGTCCAGTACAGTAAACTGTACCCAGCAGTGAACTGTATCCAGCACTGTAAACTGTATCCAGTACAGTAAACTGTACCCAGCAGTAAACTGTATCCAGTACAGTAAACTGTACCCAGCACTGTAAACTGTATCCAGCACTGTAAACTGTATCCAGTACAGTAAACTGTACCCAGCAGTAAACTGTACCCAGCACTGTAAACTGTATCCAGTACAGTAAACTGTACCCAGCACTGTAAACTGTATCCAGCACTGTAAACTGTATCCAGTACAGTAAACTGTACCCAGCACAGTAAACTGTACCCAGCACAGTGAACTGTACCCAGCACTGTAAACTGTATCCAGCACTGTAAACTGTACCCAGCACTGTAAACTGTATCCAGCACTGTAAACTGTATCCAGTACAGTAAACTGTACCCAGCAGTGAACTGTATCCAGTACAGTAAACTGTACCCAGTACAGTAAACTGTACCCAGCACTGTAAACTGTATCCAGCACTGTAAACTGTATCCAGTACAGTAAACTGTACCCAGCAGTGAACTGTATCCAGTACAGTAAACTGTACCCAGCAGTGAACTGTATCCAGTACAGTAAACTGTATCCAGTACAGTAAACTGTACCCAGTACAGTAAACTGTATCCAGTACAGTAAACTGTACCCAGCAGTGAACTGTATCCAGCACTGTAAACTGTATCCAGTACAGTAAACTGTACCCAGCAGTAAACTGTATCCAGTACAGTAAACTGTACCCAGCGCTGTAAACTGTATCCAGCACAGTAAACTGTATCCAGCACAGTAAACTGTATCCAGTACAGTAAACTGTATCCAGCACAGTAAACTGTACCCAGCACAGTAAACTGTATCCAGCACTGTAAACTGTATCCAGCACAGTGAACGGTATCCAGTACAGTAAACTGTATCCAGCACTGTAAACTGTATCCAGCACAGTAAACTGTACCCAGTAAACTGTATCCAGCAGTGAACTGTATCCAGCACAGCTCTGTTCTAGCGGTTCATGGTGTTCATGGTGTGAGAGGCCCGTTAAACCAGCAGCACTGTCTCAGTGGGAATGAGAGGAGGCTCAGGGGTTTAACATTAACAGCTAGTTGACGTGCTCCAGTGAAGTGGACCCGTCCAATATTGAGCTCTGCTGTGTTCCCACATGTCTCTTCTCCTGCAGCCAAACGAACCGTCCTTCCCTCGTTAGCCGCCCATAATCTTACTGACTCACTACATGGTGGCATTGGGTCCAAGCCCAACGCTAAACATGACAAGGAATGAGTTTATTGTCATGTAAAATGAACAGAGCAGACTTGGAGCACGTCTTAATGAATGACTGTGGAAATGTGTAAAGTAAACACTCTGACAGGCCTCTTATGTTCAATTCAAAACTCATATTGCTCATATTTTTACTTCCTAACACCACATGTGATTTTTTAATGTCACATCATGGACTCCATATTTCTTGAAATAACATTGTGGCTTTCAATCTACAAACTTACAAAAACAACATCAATCCAAAGTGCCTCAGTCAAGAGTGAGAAGATTGAACATGAAAACATATATCAGCCTGCGAATGCCTGTTCTATCTCAGGCCTCATTCCTGCTGTGTGATCACACTCTGTTTACTTTAGAGGAAAGTGAAATGCCGGGGTCGCCTGTATTAAATCTGACAGGTCCATTTGGAAGCAATCATCGAATGTGTCATGGAAAAACCTCTGTGTCACGGTGCAGGGGACGTCCACACTGCGCCAGCATCAATATTTTCCTCCAGCAATCGATTCTTCTGAGAGTTTGCAGTGAGATGAATGATTGTCAGCGTTTCTCTTCCCTGACACGCCCACAGAGCCAAAGTGTAACGTGATCGACAAACAGGGACAAAAGAGAGGAAGAGTTTTATCAGTGTCACCTCCTCCAGATAGGAAGTTCAGGTAATTAGCTGCACTCACCTCCAGCGAGGGCCAATATCCTGTTTGGAGAGAGCACTGTTCTGACTCACTGATCCTCAGGCCCTCCTCACCCTGGGACACCCCCTCGGACGGTGTGATGAGCGGAGGATCTAATCTTCCCGCCTGAACAGTTTGCATCCTCCCACCTGAGACGTTGTCACATTGGTCAATGATTTAAGCCGAGATCACTCTGGCTTTTTCTCAGCCTGCCTTCACTGCGCAGTGAGGCGGCTGTGCTGCGACATGCTACAGATCACTTCATCACATGATCACAAGGGTCAGTCAGCAGTGTGTTAGCTGCTGAGCTGCTAGCCTTAGCAGGGATAATCTGATTTGTTTCCCTGACTCCCCTCCCCACACAGGATCAAACACCTCCCTGGCCATTGAGGACTCAGACGGAGTGATGATCCATTCACAGGTTCTTAACCTGACCCGTGTGGTGCTGGTCTGGTCTGTCCTGACGCTGGAGACGACCCTTGTTGTTCCCGAGCAGCAGCACCTAAAGACAGCTGCAGTAAACAAGACAGGACGGAGTCACGCACAGCGATTAAGAGCACGTTTAACCGATGACAATCTAAACCTTCGCTCTCATCCCAGCCCTCTATAATCCACTTTTCACTGACCCCCCCTGCAGCAGCTGGAGTCCCCACTGAGACATCAGAGCACCACCACCTCTCAGATACATGCTGGAAATAACACAGCGGCCACCTTTAACAGTGGAAAATAATATTTATCTGAGCGCCGATTGCTGATACCATCTGTGACACGTTCTGTAAAAGCAGCTCCCATAAACACGCCGTGTAAACACTGAGGGCCGAACACATCCTCCCTTTTCTGCACAGATCTCAGCTCTCAGCTCCTCCTCAGATGTGCTTCTTCACTCACACATTTTTCACTCCCACGCTCAAAGACTGACTTTACTACTGCGTGTAAATTCACTTATTCTCTCTTCTTCTTTAGAAGAGTCTGTCCCACCATGAAACCTCCACTGATACACACTTCATCCTAGAAACACACGAGTCCACCGTCACTCAGCCACATCGTGCACTCACTGTAAAGTCACTGTGTTTATATTCTTTCATTCACTTTCTATAAGTGAGGACAGTTTTCACTGGAAATCGTAAAAGTATCCTAAAGTAAAAGTACCAGCACTGCACAGTGAGAATACTCCATTACATCCAAAGCCCTGCTTCAGTCAGAGTATTATCAGCTAATTCTACCTTATTGATCACTGACTGCTACTAAATATTTAATAGATTACCTCCAGGCATGTTTATGGCACATAAACATACTAATAATCTAATTTTAACTACCAAAACAGTTCAATTACCTTGTTTTAAATTCTGAAAATGACTCCTTCACTCCCCCTCAGTGAATATTTTTCATATTCCCTGTGTGTGTGTGTGTGTGTGTGTGTGTGTGTGTGTGTGTGTGTGTGTGTGTGAGACGTGCTGGTCTGCAGATGGGCGTGAAAACAGGCTGCTAGTGTCAGACTCTGCACATCCATCATTCTGCACAGTGGAGGTCAAACGTCCACATGAAGCAACAATAAACAAAATCCATTTTTGAGCCGGGGGGGTTGGGGAGGCAGCAGAGCCACATATAAGAGCGCAGGGGGAGATTACTCTGTCCTCAGTCTGTGGGAGCCAGGCAGTAATGACATTAGAATAAATGGGATACCATTTAAATTAGAGGGCTGGTAGTTAGTAAATCTTTTTAGGAGAGAGTGCACCACAGATTTTAGCAAAGGGGGAGGGGAGTGCTTGCTAAGCACCTAATCCACCACATTCTTGTTAGGAGTCTGAATTGAGGCCGGCTTCAATGCCATGCACCGCGATAGGAGGGGTTGCAAAAGGCTGAGCTAATTGGATTGGAATACGGCATTGAGTGTCAGACAACAAAAGATATCCATCTCTCTCATGGCCGTTCAGCTCTTTTGTCGCTGGCTGGAATTTATCTGGTCATTCACTGCACTCTTCCAGGCCCAGCGAGGACAGAGGAACGGGGGCAGGCCACCGGCACCGGCTCAGTCTGGTGGTCTCGTCTGCGGGCCAGTGGAGTCGGAGCGCCTGTGCAGCCGCAGCGTGAGGATGTGTGAATCACGGATCCCCCAAAGCCCAGGGGTCATTGGTGCGATCATTACCATAATCACATTAAGGCTGCAGGAGATTAGCACCGTGGCCTCAGAGGAGAAACCCTGTCTGTGCTCCATGACGACCACAGACCAGACTGACGAGGGACAGCGAGCGCACGGCTGGGACACCTGTGAGCTGTTTGGGTCAGCGAGGTGGACAAAGCAAGGAGGCATCCCTTCTGGGTCCACCCCCCATGGGTCCATCCCTTCTGGGTCCACCCCCCATGGGTCCATCCCTCCTGGGTCCACCCCCCATGGGTCCATCCCTCCTGGGTCCACCCCCCATGGGTCCATCCCTCCTGGGTCCACCACCCATGGGTCCATCCCTTCTGGGTCCATCCCTCCTGGGTCCACCCCTCCTGGGTCCACCCCCCATGAGTCCATCCCTCCTGGGTCCACCACCCATGGGTCCATCCCTTCTGGGTCCATCCCTTCTGGGTCCATCCCTCCTGAGTCCACCCCCCATGGGTCTACCCCTCCTGGTTCCACCCCCCATGGGTCCACCACCCTGGGTTCATCCCTCCTGGGTCCACCACCCCGGGTCCATCCCTCCTGGGTCCACCACCCATGGGTCCACCCCCCCTCTGGGTCCACCCTCCATGGGTCCATCCCTCCTGGGTCCACCACCCATGGGTCCACCCCCCCGCTGGGTCCACCCTCCATGGGTCCATCCCTCCTGGGTCCACACCCCCCCATGGGTCCACCCCCCCTTTAAAATGTAGTTGTTTCTTCCAAAAAGTTTTTGGTTTTTTGGGGTATTTTCTGTATCTGCCTTGAATTTCAGTTATGTCCCATGTTGTTTTTAGACGATCACTGCCGCCCCCCCCCCCTGTCATCATCCCAACACAAGCACCACCTCTGGGCAGGTCATGGGGGCACGGCGGATGGGATCCTGTCACACCCCCCCTCAAATCATCCACAATCTCTCCGCTCAATTTTGGCTTTTGCCATGAAGGCAAAAGAAAATCTCCCTCCGGTTAGAAACTGCTCCAATTAACCCTAATTACCCCCAGAGAGGGGGGGCCTCAGTGCGGCCGGTAACCTGAGATGTGAGTCAGGCGGGGAGGAGGCCGCACCTTTCATCTTGAAGTTCAACCACAGGAAACGAGACATGTGAATATTGGCAGCAGTGACTTTAGATGGTGGAGGAACTCTGAGAGGCTTCCCCCGTTGGACATAAGTCCATCTAGCCCCAGTGCTGCCCCTCCGCACCGCTAATAAAAAGGCTTTGTCAGGACATTGCCCAAGGCCGAGTGGACGATCCCTGCAGAAGCTACCGTGCACATCTGTGTGTCACTGAGGCATCTGAGCTGGAGATAAGATAAGCGTGTTGCTAGACTTTGGTTCCTGGCTGCTGTGGCTGCAGCAGAGAGGAGCTCATAAACCCCACAGTTACTGATTGATACTCGGCGCTCTCTGCAACGCCGCCGCCTCCCGGCTGTGTTTCCCTGATGGCGACCCGCTGAATGACCTGTGTAATTGGTCCACACAAATCAGTGACCACAGGGGCAGAGGGGGGGTCCATCCTCTCACTGAGCGTCTACAGTGTGTGTGTGCTCACAGATGACCTTCTTGCTAAGGTGCACCCAGCTGCGATCGCCCCGAAGGATTGTGGGGGCTGCAGTGTGTCAGCTGAACGCTGTAAATCTGCAGTGGGGGGGTTCATTCACACCGATATCAGTGCCGGCATTATGTTTGGCCATAAACTGGAGGCTGATTGTGTAACAGGTTGTGAGTCATTGGAAGTGTGTGACATTCCTCCGGTAGGCATGAAACCTGCAGCGCTGCCACTCTGGGGCACTGTTGTGTGCTCCCCCAGGAGCACCGAGCTGTTCCATCCACATTTTATTCAAAATCCACACATGCTCAGTAAAATATGCTGAAAATGTGCAGATATGGAACATTTTTATTCTGCTGTAGAATTCTTCATCCAAGGCCTGACAGCCCCCCCCCCCCCCCCCCCCCCCCCCCCCCACACACACACACACACACACACACACACACACACACACACACCCACACACACCCTTTAGGCTGACATGAGTGCTCATGGGTGAAGGAACAGTGTGCTGCAGGGAGCTGAGCTCTACAGTGAAGCAGAGGAGTGTGTAGGTTTGTGGTTCTGGTGATTTATGATGATCAATATGGCTGCAGGTCACTTTATTCTCTGCTTCTCTGTTCCAGCACAGGAGTGCCGGAGGAGTCCTGAGGATCAGTGCGCGCTGATCCTGCTGATGCGGGAGGGGGCGGCTCCCTGCTCATGAATATGGAGGCCGGGGCCCCGCAGACACTCCCTCCCGCTGAACTTGTGTGCTGAGCTGCAGCCCGGCCAGCAGTCACTCAGCCAGCCCGTCACAGAGCAGAGCGCTCGGCTGCCGCATGGCCACTGCGTGAACTTTCCCCAACAGCCGGACACGAAGCAGAGCAGAGAGACGGAGGCGCAGCCGAAGAGGAGCTCTTCTCTGGATGTGGATCCTGTGCTCCCTCGCCCCCCTGCCGTTGCCCCCTGGTGCATGTTGAGACCGGAGCGGAGCTCTGGTGCCGTGACTCGGCCAGAAGACCAGCAGAAGGAGGCCACAGCAGTCCGGAGGATGGTCCTGGGACGGGGCGCAGGCGTTGCTGCCTTTTTCCTCTGCTTTCTCGCCAAGGTACGTGGATGTGGATGTGGATGTGTCCGGGGGTGCCGTGACGGTGTGTCGCCTCGTGCGCACGCTGACACATTACATGCCTCATGTATGTGAGAGCGCCCAGCCTGCTGCCCCCCCGTTTTCCGCTGCACTCACTGTTGTGTCTCCACAGGTGTCGGAGGGCTCCGGACAGTTCGAGCTGCAGATCCTCTCCATGCACAACGGGAACGGAGAGCTGCTGAGCGGCGCGTGCTGCGACGGCGCGCGGAACGCGGCGGACAGAAAGTGCGCGCGGGACGAGTGTGATACGTTTTTTAAAGTTTGTCTGAAGGAATACCAGTCCAGGGTCTCTGCTGCAGGGCCCTGCAGCTTCGGAATGGGATCTACGCCGGTCCTCGGAGGGAATACCTTTACTTTCAGGAGCGCAGGGAGGAATGACAAGTCCAGGATAGTTTTGCCCTTCAGCTTTGCCTGGCCGGTGAGTGTTCCTCTGAACAAAGGGTCCCTGACAAGGACCCACAGCTCTCCCCAGTGTCTGCACCCACTAACCAGGCCCCCCACCGGGCCTGAATAATGAGCCCCCACAGTCTAGAGTGTGAGCTGCAGGGGGAACTGTGGCTCTTAGAAATCACTAAACTTTCTCTAAATGTTTCTCATGGACTCCACTAGTAAAACGCTGAGATGAAAAGTTGGTGGAGCTGCTTTCTCCCAGACCCCCCCGGCCCCTCCGCCCCCCTGGCAGCTGCTCATGTTGCACAGTACAGTAACTCCAGAGAGAAAACCCACTTTCTGGTTTCCTCAAATGTCAGCTCTTCTTCTCAGAGTAAATAAATGGGCTGGCGGGCCTGTGGGGGTGTTGCAGCTCTGTGAGAGCGACGGCTCTCCAGGCTGCAGCGCCTTTCCATGTAGTGAAAAAAGTCGGGGGTGTTCAGACTGACTGGCCCCACTGCCTGGCCCACAAACCCCTCCACTGAGCCTGACGGGTGAAAGGCCCAGTCTGCTGGTATGTGTGTGTCCAATTACATCAAGACTATTTTTACCTCAATCCTGCTCCCGCTCTTGTTGTAATGTGCAGTATTGTGCAGCTCCGGCCTCCAGCAGCCTGCTGTCCTGTCAGGAACACGCTTACCTGAGGCCAGAACAGGTCGCTCTTGTGTTTGCCGACGATTCGATGGCCAGTAAAACAATGAGCTCTGCGGGGAAACATGCAATCTGATCTGGTCTGTGTTTTTTATTTGCTCTCCACTTAGACTGTGGCGCCTCACACCTTCCTAAAAGACAAAGGTTTGTGTTTGTGTTCTCGCCGTGGCAGCACTCAGTTGGCATGAACTCTGGAAGCAGATTAGTTTCATCTTACTGGCTGGAAATCATTCGCAGCTGAAAACAGATCTTGTTGACACTGAACTGAAACCTGCAGCCATTTCAGGTCTGAGGACTTTACGTTCTCAGTGTTGGACCTGGTGGAGAATATTCCTGTGATTAAGGGCAGGAAAAGGCTAAACTATGGGGGGGGGGGGCACCAACGTAGTCCTGTTTAGACTAATGAATCTAACAAAGTCTCTGCAGCTCGGAGCCCCCCAGGCTCAGATGTGGGACACAGCAGACTTGTTGGTGATTCTTTCGTCCTTCACTACTTTGCCTCCGTGCACAGCAGCAGTCGTCAGGTTGGGTACGATATCCCCCTTTGTGCTTTTCATCAGTTGATTGGCTGTTGTGGACAGATGGCAGTGTGGTGCATTTGGGTTGTTGGGTACTCTGAGTTCATGAAGCCCCCCCCCCCATCCTCTCCTGTGAGCTGCATGAAGTTGGCCTCTTGTCCAGGCCAAGGGCTTTGTTTAAGTCACGCTCGGTTGGACCCCAGGCATTTCATGGCTTTAACCTTGCCACCCACAGTAACTGCTGCACTTAATGAGGCTGCACACATGTGCTCGGAGCAGGTAGAGCGAGCCGGGCGTCCAGCTGCACGGCGTCCAGCTGCACAGCGTCCAGCTGCACGGCGTCGGCTGGACGTCTTCAACATTCGCACATCGCTGGTTTTAGAGCCTTGTGTGGATCCGTCTGCTTCGTGCTTTTATCCCACAGAGAAGTGAGGGCCCTCACAGTGTATCAAGCAGGGACAATGGCGTGGCCTCGGTGACTACACTGAGGATTACTGAGCATAATAGAGGCAGCGCAGCTGTAATGCCAGCGCAGGGCAAGCAACAGGAAGCAGTTGTAGTAGACTCAGCAGCGATGAAGTTGGCTCTCATGCAGACTGTGGCCACCTCAGCATATTCCCCCATGTTCACACCGAACGGGACAGGAGCCTTTTAATTGGATTGGATCAGTCCGTCAGAGGTTTGAGTGTTTGGAAACATTCATCTGCCCACAAGTCGTTTCTTTCCTCAGTAATCTCTTGTCTTACATCTCGAGTCCTCGTTGATCTGGCAGCTTAATTGTGCTCAGATCTGATTTAATTACGGCCTCGTGTTTTTGGATCATTTTCCTCCATCTTTCACCTCATGTGTTCTCTCAGACCCGGGACACGTCGGTGTCACTGATTAGTTGAAAAGCGGGGGCCATGTGAGTACCGGGATCAGGTGAGAGTCGGAACAATAGTGAGCTCGGCCTGGAGGGCGAGCAACGCCGGCAGCTGTGGGAGTAATGACATGTTTGTTTTATATAGTTTGCTCTGATGTGGCAGTTAAGTGCAAATTACTCCAGTGAAAGAGGGAAAATAAATGTGCTCTTTCTTTTCTTCTCTCCACCTCACCCTGTCCTCGACTCCAACCAGGCATTTCTCAGCGTACTTGCACTGTTGTGTCACTGTGATGTTATATAATGGCTTTTCTGCTTATCGGACGTGTTTTACGCCGTATGGAAGCGTGACTCGCAGAGAAAGTGCCTTTAGTTTGGATCACCTGAGCCCTGTTCTCGTTCCCCTGAGCGGTTAGTGGCCCTGACTGGATTCCTGTTCATTTAGATGCCTGATGCCTGGTCCCCCGTCCATGTTTGACCCTGTGGTCTAAAATCTTGTTTTGGTGAGATTCTGTCATGGCCCCGGGCTGATGTACCCGAACTGTATGTTTAATAAGCTGTTGGTTGTACAACAGTCTTTTTCCAGATCCTGTTGTGATGGAAATCTCTTGGCAAACAATGCCCCCCCACCCCCACACACACAAATCTATCAGTGGCGTCAGTGACTTTGAAGGTGATTCTGGGTTTGATGGCGAACAGGGTGTGTTACTGAGCAGTCCCAGTCACTGGTTAGATCTCAGCCTGATACCATTGAAGTGATTGACTCAGGGAGGCTGATACAGAAGGTCAACACCGACTGACTGGACTGTTGACATTTCCTGTGTGCTGAGCGAAGGCTGCCACCAGGCCGACCTGCACATGTGGCCTTTGCCTGTTATTCCCTGCTTTGCATTTGGTTGGATTGTAAAAGTTCATCCGATTTTGTGTGTGTGTGTGTGTGTGTGTGTGTGTGTGTGTGTGTGTGTGTGTGTGTGTGTGTGTGTGTGTGTGTGTGTGTGTGTGTGTGTGTGTGTGTGTGTGTGTGTGTGTGTGTGTGTGTGTGTGTGTGTGTGTGTGTTGGGAAAACTGAGAGGACTCAGTAGTGTTCTTTGGCAGGTCCTTGCGATTCGAAGTGGAATGATCTTTATCGCGTATGTTGCTTGTCTGTTGGACAGTGTCTGCTTGGCCAGGAAAGATAAGAAGACATATGGCCACACTTATTGCACTTGGACGTGTGTGTGTGTGTGTGTGTGTGTGTGTGCGCTCTCTGTAGTTCAAAGAAAAGCTGTGAGTCAGCTGGGAGCCTGGGAAAAGTGAACCTGGCAGTGGCAGACGGTTCCAAGCTGATAACCGCTGGGGAGTTATGGAGTGTTAGTGGACGAGGAGTCAGGCAGTATCTGACTTTCTGGAAGCGGCTCTTTGCTCTGGAAGCAAACATCCCAACAACGAGGCTACTTGCCGAATCAGACCACTGTGACATTACTGTTGGTGAGATGGTTCAACAGGTGAACAGTGAGCATCGTCATGTGGCCATGTGACCGTCATGTGACACTGCTGGTGTTCAGGTAGGTGCTCGTGGTGCACCATGAGGGTGCGTTTACAGGAACAACTCCTTAAACTCTGTGCCTGTTGACAGCAGAGCGGTTTGGTTTTAGTTCTTGTTTCCCATCAGGCCATCGGGGGTGCAGCGTGACGCCTCGCTGGGGAACCCGGTGTGCTGGTGTTCAGAAGGTCAGAGGTAGTTTGAGAGGCCACTTTAATGTAGCAGCAGACACTGTCCCCACGTATGGCTCCTCATGTTGGTCACAACCACGTTGGTGTCGTGTGGCAATAATGATGATGATGATGATGATGCGCTCAGTCTGTGGGCGTTCGGTGCTGTTGCGTTCCACTTCCCATTTTCGAGGATGAGCTCATCATGGCTGCTGTGTGTCGTCTGTGTGGGACGGCTGACCCTCTCAGGTCAAAGGTTTTAAAAGTCTGTGTGGACACGCAGACCCTGGAATGATGCATTCAAGTGCAGGTGTACAGGCTGGGAAAAGTCCTCTTCTAATGGGAGTGCTGGACAGGACGCTGGAGCAGAAGCCTTACGGGTCCTATCGCTTTACCACCGACTTCTCTGCCAAGTGATTGCAGCCCATTGTGAGTCAGAATGTACTGTAAGGTGTGTGTGCTGATGAGCACTGCATTTCAAAGAATAGCCGCCCTGATTGCAGTGAAAAACTGGCACAGGATGAGATAAACGGCTGCTGGAAAGATGGAACGACATGAAAACATGAAAAAAGCTCTGGGAGTGAGTCATCCCCTTTTCTCTCCTCAGAAAGTGAACAGGGGGTTTCCTGAAAGCAGGTTTGTTTACCATGAAGTCATCGCAGCAGAGCTCCACAGTGGCAAAGCAGAATGTCTGAAATGCCTCTGAGTAGCGCTGCAAGGGACGAGCATGTGTGTGAACATAACAAGTAGGTGTTTCTAGTGGATGCTCGAGCTCCGCAAGTCAATTCCACTTTGTCACAGTCGCATACTTTCTCTGTGAGTCTGCCGTGCTCGCTAACAGACGCTCTGTTGGTTCCCTCATGACTGTGGCACAGGGCACACTGAGCGTGTAACTGATACTGGTGTGAGCGCTACCGACCCCGAATCAGACAAAGCGTTTTCTGGAGTGCTGAAATCAAGACGGCCCTCCAGAGTGTCGCACTTATTCAGCCTCTCTCCTGCAGTTTTTTGTGGCCGTCTGTCACGAACACATCTCTTCTTTGTCTTTCCCGTCCTGAGAAGAGCCTCGGTCTGGACCGTTCACAGCATTCACAACTCGTGCTTCTAACTCACAGATGAGCACCGAGTTGAAAATCTCGTTTTGACAACAGAAGTGAGTTCTCGCGCCACATTTAATGAACGTGCTCTTTTAGTAATGTTTCTGAACGCAGCTTTAGGCGCTGCAGGGCGTCGTGTCCTCTACCTATGAATAGTTTTGCCTCCCACCCTGGAGACTCTGTCTGCTCTATGTGGCCGGTCTCTGCTGCATCAGACACCCTCCTGCTGGGTGGGCGTCCAGCTCGGCCAGACCGCTGCCCATGTGTCTGTCATCCTAATCATGGAGACGCACAGACTAGTGCAACACCGCAGGCTTATCCTCCTAATCAGATCAGCAGGAGCGTTGCTGGAGGTTAACAGTTAGCAGCTCCTGTGCTGTGAGCTGACGGAGAAGGTGAAGCTGCTCGGGTCCTTAAATGATAACTGCATGTACCGTGAAAGCACCATAAACACACCACGTGATGTTTGTCAAAGGGGGGCGTGGGGGCAGCAGGTAGAAGTTAGTTTGTATGAATAGACAGCAGAAGGCAGCCAACATACCCCCCCCCATGTCATAGTTTACGATGCTGCAGCTCTCCGCTAACACTCCTCTCTCCATCTTGTCGTCCACAGAGGTCCTACACTTTGATCGTGGAAGCCTTGGACTTCAACAATGAAACCAGTGGTGAGTATTTGTCCTCGCCTGCCCCCCCCCAACCCCTTTCTGTGTCTCCCCCCTCCCTCACGACAACGTCGTGTTGAAGGTCAGAAAAGGAAGTTTATTCTTCCTGAACTCTCTGCCCCCTTCCACATGGTCCTCTGGGTGTGTGTGTGTGTGTGTGTTAAAGTGTGTGTGTGTGTGTGTGTGTGTGTGTTAAAGTGTGTGTGTGTGTGTGTGTGTGTGTGTTAAAGTGTGTGTGTGTGTGTGTGTGTGTGTGTTAAAGTGTGTGTGTGTGTGTGTGTGTGTGTTAAAGTGTGTGTGTGTGTGTGTGTGTGTGTGTGTTAAAGTGTGTGTGTGTGTGTGTGTGTGTGTGTGTGTGTGTGTTAAAGTGTGTGTGTGTGTGTGTGTGTGTGTGTGTGTGTGTGTGTGTTACAGGTGCCTGTAAGGCGGGACAGCAGGACGGGGAAGTGAGGGGAAGTAGAAGAAGCAGGGACAGGGCAGACGGGGGGGGGGTGCAGATAGAGAGAAGGAAGTGTGGTGAGGGAGGGGTACAGAGTTCCCCCCCCCCCCCTCTATGAAAATGTTTTCATTTAGCCGATGACTGATGGCAGGTGCTGCCAGCCAGGGTCGGGGTCACACTGTCTCACTGTCACTGAGGTGTGAAACACAGAGTTCATCCGGCCGCCCAGCCTGCAGCCACAGTGGGGGGGGGTTGGGGGGCAGAAGCCTCTGAGCTACGCCGTCCTGTAGGTACCAGCTACCTCTGGCACAGGTGGGCGCTCTTCTCATGGCCGTGGGGGGGGCACGCTCTGGTTGGCTGGTCGGCGTAGCGGTCCGGGCCGAGGGAGGGTCTGTTCGAGGTCAACAAGGTTTCGGTCTTTTCTGCTGTATTTGCCGCTCCCCAGAGAGCTATTAGGGCGTTGGTGTGAAAAGCCCCCTGAATGTACACAGTCAATGCTGGTTAAGCCCCTCTGAGCTCCAGCAGGCCAGCTCACGGCTCTGGAGCCTCACATGGTGCGAGCGTCCGACCTGGTTCCAGCTGATTCCTCATCAGACTTCGCAGCCCGGATCTGGACGCCCTCTGTCTTTTTTCAATCTTTCTTGGTTTCCCTCAGTGCACATGAGGTGTTAGAGGAGTTAGTTCTTTTATCACAGCGTAGAGGTTCAGGCTCCAGCAGGTTCCGGCAGCGTGCTGCTCCGTCGGTACACAAATGCCACAGCTGAGCTCTGGATTCCAGACCGCTGCGAAATGTTACCGGGCACTGTGATTTCAGTATGCCCCCCCACGCCGACCCCCCTATACACACCACAGAACAGTAAATAAATGGCAGCACCCCCCCCCCCCCCCCCGCACTGCGTTGCATCATACTACACAGAGGAGCGACTGACCCGGCGGTCAGACACCTCTGCTCCTGTGAGCGCACTAAATAACAGCCGGGACACATTTTTAATTCTCTCCCAGGTGGAAGGTTTGGATATCAAGTAGGGAGGGGTTCATGTGAGGGAGGGGGTGTGTTACTGCACTCAGGTCTGTGTGTGTGTGTGTGTGTGTGTGTGTGTGCGTGCTGTCTGGGGGCGGGGCTCCGCTCCAGGGTCAGTCCCTCCCCGTTTGACCTGAAAACCAGTCTGTTTCTGGGTCTGAGGCTGTGTGTGCTTTTAAGTGTTGCACAATCACAACAGAGGCCGGGCCTTTGCCCCCCCCTCCGACAGATAGATAGATGCTTGTAAGTGTGTGAGAGGAGCTGACTGAACCTTTAGGACGAGTGGATGTGAGAACGGCAGCCTGGATGAAGTGCTGATGGCGCTCTGGCAGGCTTCCCAGCAGTGACTGTGGCACCGGCGTCCTCACACTGATTTAGTGCTGCTGGTCCTGTCCCTGCCTGAGCAGACGCAGAGGGCAGCATCTGAGAGCAGTAATGTCCTCAAGCTGTAAACCTGAGAGTCAGAAACCAACCAGGGAGAGTTGGAAAGGGAGCGTGAGAAAAAAAGCAGTGAGGAGTGCTCATTACAGGCAGCCTTTTCCTTTTTTCTGCATTTCCTCCTTCTACTTTTCTTCCTCTGCTGCACACATAGTTGCTTTAATTACATATAATCTGCTATCTAAGAGATCTTCTGCAATTTGTGTCAGAATTTTTGGGGCATTTTTGGGTTCCCACTGTATGATCACACAGAAGACTTCACCTCCCACATGCGTCATGCTGGATGCTGCATTCCTCCGTCCTCTCCAGGCTCGAACACTAACATAGCCGAGGGGAAAATACATTTTTAACAAGAATTACGCACTCCATGTTGACCGTTAAAACTGATGTTTTGGGTGCAGATGGGAAGCTGATAGAGAAAGCCTCTCATTCCGGCATGATCAACCCCAGCCCGCAATGGCAGAAGCTGACTCACAACGGCCCCGTGGCCCAGTTCGAGTACCAGATCCGGGTCAGCTGCGACGAGCACTACTACGGCTTCGGCTGCAACAAGTTCTGTCGGCCCAGGGACGAGTTCTTTGGGCATTACACCTGCGACTACAATGGAAACAAGACGTGTCTGGAGGGCTGGTCCGGACCTGACTGCAACACAGGTGAGCTAGCGTGCGGTGACGTCGCCAACGTGGAAACACTGACGAAGACGGCAGCTGGAGACAGATCAGTAGTTGTGACTGAGTCTCTCAGACCAGCAGCCACTCTGATCTGTGATTCATGCTGATGCTCCGTCTGTGGTGCGGTTTGCATTGAATGGAGGACTTTGTTTGTGACCTCTCGCAGCATTTCCCTCTTCCATGCAAATAAAGCTTTTCATTGGCTGTATGACCAGGAATAAACTGCCGGGCAGCGCTCTGTCTTATTAGATATTTTACTGTGTTATGCTGCAGGCCAAGCGTGATTGTTTGTCGACAGCAGCGTTTATTCTGGCAGGAGGAAATGTCACAGAGGGGAGCAGTCATATAATTTACTGCTATAATTAAAATGTGCTAAAAAATGGAGCTAAGTTTGAATCTAGTTACCAGGCAGTGATTATTCCTCTTCCTCTTCTAGCGATTTGTCGACAGGGCTGCAGCACCGAACACGGATCCTGTAAGGAGCCCGGAGGATGCAAGTAAGTGACCGTGGCTGCTCCGTCTGAATTATCAGTCTGTTCTCACAAATTTCACTGCAGGTTTAAGATGTAAAATGTCAAAGACGGCTTGCACCAGAGGCGTGTGGCGTGCAGCGTTCAGATATGTGGGGTTGGTCATGGCAGGGTCTTTCCCTGTACGGCAGTCGGTACCCGGCTTTAACAGAGAAGGAGGCTTTTGGACCGGAGCTGCCAGTCTGAGAAAAGAGACGCTGCCAGACTCCATGTTGGAAAGGCAGCTATGTGTTTCCCTCCAGTGAGGCAGCCGTTATCGGTCATCATGTGTAATGTTCGGATGAGCCTTAAAGTGTATTGTTTGTGTAGCTAATGGCTTCCTAATGCTGTTTATGCACACAGCCAGAGGAAAGGCAGGCGCAGATGGATATCAGAGCTGGGCATTGTGTGCACTAACAGTTGTATCTCCTCCTCATCCTGGAGGAGGCCCTGCTCCGCCCGGCTCCTCCCACAGCTCCGCCACCGGCTGCTTTCTCAGTTGTCTGATTTGGCTGTAAATCAAGCACAGGGACGGTCAGGGTTGTTCGTGCTGTTTTTCCTAAGCGTTTGACATCATCAGGTTTCTTGTAAGCGCTTGCGTGGCCACTGGCAGAACAAGAGGCTGACTTGCTTTAGTGTCTGCACAGGTGTGGCTCTGCTTAAAGCTCAGGGTTCAACTTGTTTTATCTGCTCTCTGCCAACAAACTCTCCCAGCAAGCTGTAGTCAGTCGGTGGTTTCCCATCGTTGGGCTGCTGCACACTCAGACAGCCTCCTTGTCACTACCGTCATGTCGGCAGAGCCACAGCTAATGACGCTCGGTGGGGTTTTCTTTTAGCCTGGAGTTTTAATGACCCCCCCCAGCTTTCATAGTTACTAATGGAGTAATAACAGTGCACCTGTGGACCATGACTGCCACAGTAGAACGCTGGTTTGAAGAGCATTAAGTGCACAGCCTCTGCTTTCATGTTGAGGGTTAACATCCTTATGCTGCACAGTAACATAATAAAGGGAATGTTGCGTCCCCGTGATTTGGCTGTAATAACAGTGAATGATTTGGGATCCTGCTGGGGAATCCTGCTCTGCTTCTCATGGGGAGGATTAGCACGTTCTTAAGAATAGCCTCTTTAATCACAGACTGAGGTTTACTTAACCACCGCGTTTATTTTTACAGTCCGTCCGTTTCTGGGGGCTAATCAGAGCGCCGCTCCCCCAGAGGGACGCGGCTTCCTGTCGCTGGGCTCCACAGCAGCGACTGTAATGCCACCTCGCCACCTTTAAAGAGCGCGCTTATCAGCCAGGCTGGATTGCCGTCTTAATTACGGAGCCCAGGAAGAAAAGGGCAGCGTTATCAGTGTAATTATGGACCTGGACATTTCAGTGGTCGGCAGGCTGAGCCTCCTCCTCGGCCCGGGGGCACCGGCCTGACTCCCGACTCATGGGAACCAGGATGAGCAGCAGTTTAAGAGCGGAGACGAGGGCTGAACACTCCTGCTGCTCCTGCCAAGCCACAGGCACAGTGTTGTTAGAGGGAGCGTCTGGCCGCATGCTAATGTTAGCTGTGCTAAAGGTCCCACTGGAACTGTAATTTAGTGCTTTGTTTTTTTCTGCTTGGAGAAACGCTGAATGCTCCTGTGTCTCTGCCCCCAAGTATTGTTTAAAAGCTGCTGCACAAACAGCCGCCAAGGCTTCATTTGTGGTCTTTAAGTCACATCCCAGTTGTGAGAAGAGAATACTGCCTCTTTGTGTGAGTCCTTGCTGTAAATGCTAATGTGTAGTTCATTAAATTCAGATTATCGCTGTATCGCATGCAGAGGCATTTGGAATTAACCAAAGATTAAGATATTTGCATTTTCTGGGACAATCTGACCTCGCTGTGATTGTTGTGAATTTGCCTGAATCACTCACTGTGTGTGTGTGTGTGACACTGTGTGTGTGTGTGTGTGTGTGTGTGTGTGTGTGTGTGTGTGTGTGTGTGTGTTACAGGTGTTTGTATGGCTGGCAGGGTCAGTACTGTGACAAGTGCATCCCCCACCCCGGCTGTGTCCACGGCACCTGTGTGGAGCCCTGGCAGTGCCTGTGTGACACCAACTGGGGCGGCCACCTCTGCGATAAAGGTTAATTCCCGTCTCTAGTTTCAGTTGCCGTTGCTGTAGGAGCGGCCTTGTTGTGTGAAAACAAACTGAAGTGGTGTGAAACGCTCTTTCCCAGATCTGAACTACTGTGGCACTCACCAGCCATGCCTGAACGGAGGGACGTGCATCAACACGGGACCTGACAAGTACCAGTGTACCTGCGCTGAGGGCTACTCTGGTGCCAACTGTGAGAGAGGTGACTGTCTGATCTTTTGCACAATAACTGTTTTCCTCACTGCCAGTCATCTGTAAAGGGCATTCCACCAAGTTCTACACATAAAGTTCTCATAAGAGGGAAAACTCAGCAGATCTTGTCCTCTGTTTTCTGTCCACACTATGTGCCAAAGGAAGTTTATGGCTGAATCTTGAATCAAAATAGAGCAAAGCAAGGTTCCATTTACATTTGGAACCTGAATTTAAATAAGATTTAATCTCGTGGGGTGTTGAAGTCGTGCTTGCGGTCATAACTTTGAAGGTCCTGGGCTGCGTGTACAGACTAAAAGTGAGGAGCTCTGGGTTTGGAATCAGAAGAGGTGGTAACTCCTCAATAATCTGTTCCACTCCAGTGTGAGTGGCCCCCCAGGTCAGGTAATCCACCGGTCCCTTCACCCCCCAGGCTCATGAGACAGCAGGGTGTGGTGCTGAGGTCCAGCTGCTGTGAGCACTTTGCTCAGATGATGGTTTTCCTCATTAAATCGGAGGCTCGCAGGGCGCTGACAGCTTAACTGCAGAGATGTCAGGAGACCGTGCCCTCCGTAACAGGAGGTCCTCAGACGAGGGGGTACGTCAGGCTATTGTAACACAGAGGCCCCGGGGGGCAGCGCTGCACCCCCCACCCCCACCTCCCACCTCGCAACATACCAAAACCACTGATCACCTCCAACCGCCTGGTTATTCCCAGAGTGAATCATTGATTTTTGATTCATTGGGACCCACTGATCCTTAACTCATCCATAACAGACAAACTCCAGCCCCCCCACCCCCCCCACCCCCGCTCGCCCTCCCGCCAGTCTCTCATCCTTTGCCGCCTCTCAGAAGAAGAATGGCAGGGAGTCAGAGGGAAGTCACGGTGCGTTGGTCAGGTCAACTTAGCATGAAAGATGATTTCCTGGTGGTGTGGTCTGCCAGGCGGGTAATGAGAATGAGATGGGGGGGTCTGAGCGGGCTTTCAGGCAGGGGGGAGGAGGGAAGGAGTCGACCCCTCGGTGTGTTCTGCTGACTGACGTCCCGGGCAGACAGAGGAGGTTCTCCAGCGACGAGTCAGAAGCTGGGACGGTTTCTTGCATCAGATTTGAGTTGTTTGAGTGAAAAGTGGACGCGATGCGACAGAACCCTCCTCATGGCAGCAGAGGAACTTCAGTCTGCTAATACAGTTCGTCCTCTGCAGGACGTAGATCCCAGCATGACGATCTGAAGGTGGATTTTTTTCCTCCCTAAACAAGCGTGTGTGACTTTAACAATGTTCTTCTTCCTTCCAGCGGAGCACGCCTGTCTGTCCAACCCCTGCTCTAATGGGGGGAGCTGCTCAGAAACCAGTCAAGGCTACGAGTGTCAGTGTGCACCAGGCTGGAGCGGCCCCTCCTGCACCATCAGTAAGGCTGCACTCCGCTTCAAGCGTTAGTCCTCTGATACAAACTGTCATGTTGAATAACCACAATCGACTTCTGCTGCTCAGATGTGGACGACTGCTCTCCAAACCCCTGCAACCACGGAGGCACCTGCCAGGACCTGGTCAACGGTTACAAGTGTCACTGTCCGTCCCAGTGGACGGGGAAGACGTGTCTGATAGGTGAGCCCCCCCCAGACGCTTTTCCTCCCTCTGCCACTTCACGCCTGTCAGCTGCACGTGCAAATGCCACCAAGCCTTTCTCTCCCTCTTTAGATGCCAACGAATGCGAAAGCAAGCCGTGTGTCAATGCCAACTCGTGCCGCAACCTGATTGGTGGATACTTCTGCGAGTGCGTCCCCGGTTGGACGGGGCAGAACTGCGACATCGGTGAGTTGAAGGCCGTCAGCTGCGGCTGTGGACCGGGACACCTGTCCTCCTCCTCTCTCCCTGTTGGAGCACTGAAGCTGTAACATGAAGGCAGGGAGCTGCATCGCTGAGCCCCCGTGTGGCCGAGGCTGCGGCTCTGAACGCCCCGGCACTAGTTTCACTTGGCAGCACACACGATTGCTCAATACTGTGTTGCACTGATTGTGCAGTCACGTTGTCCGGCTCTAGCGCGGCGCTCTGCAGCTCCGACCGTGTTCTCACAGCAGCAGAAACAGAAAGCACACACTTGTTCTCAAAGACAGACTAGTCAGGCTGTTCAGTATTAATCCTCAGATTTGTTTTCTCGTGCAGATATAAACGACTGCAAGGACCAGTGCCAGAATGGGGGGACGTGTAAGGTAGGTGTCAGCCTGTGTGTTCGAGTGTTCCTGTCAAAGACTTTCTCAGTGCCTTCAGAAAGGGCTGCTGTAAAAGTCTCTCCAGACCAACAGTGGAATTGTTGTGGAATTCCTCTCTGACATCAAATCTGAGGGGAGTGGGTTCAGAAGGGGTTTCTGAGGGAGGGGCCCACAAGTTTCTTGACCACACTAGGTTGAATTACCATAAACATTATTGTGTTGAGCCCGTGCCAGGAAAATGTGTTGAAATAATGTGGAGCTGTGATAGTGTTCCTCCAAACATGTCGCCCCCCCTCAGCCTCGCTCTCGGTTCTGTGCTCTGGTTTGACAGCTATTGTTTGGACCCCTCCCCGTCAAAGCAGTTAATCAAATGTGTGGTCGCCCCCCCTCCTCAGGACTTGGTGAACGCCTACCGCTGCGTGTGCCCCCCCGGCTTCACCGGCGAGCACTGCGAGAGGGACATCGACGACTGTGCGAGCTCGCCGTGCCTGAACGGCGGCCGCTGTCAGGACGAAGTGAACGGCTTCCAGTGTCTGTGTCTGGCCGGCTTCTCCGGAAATCTGTGCCAGGTGGGACACGACTTCCACGACTGTCCACACACACACACACACACACACACGCCCCCCGATATCATTCAGCATCTGAAGCCTGTGTCCCCAGCCCCCCCGTCTGCCAGCGGAGGGGAGCCCCACACCGCTGTGTCTTCGGGCTTGTTGTAAAGTTTTCCTGCCCCACCCTCAGAAATGGCTGTTGTTCCAGTCGTCCTTTTTAAAAGGGAGTGCTTTGTTGAAGCTGCTCCTGGCTGCAGCGGGAAACATTCCTCAGCGCTGAAGCCCAGACTCCGAGGACGGCTCCTATGTCTCTGCCTTGTTTTTCCCCTCGTCCGAGCGCTGTGCGTGTGTTGTTTCCTGGCACGGCCTGTAGGGAGGATGCTGTGGCTTTAGCTCTGTTTAGTGTAGCAGAAACTATGTCAACTATCAGGTTCACGGCTCTCTCTTCTCTACCTCTTCGTCCCAGCTGGATATCGATTACTGCTCGCCCAACCCGTGTCAGAACGGAGCGCCCTGCTTCAACCTGGCCACAGACTACTTCTGCGCCTGCCCGGAGGACTACGAGGGCAAAAACTGCTCTCACCTCAAAGACCACTGTCGCACCACCACGTGTAAAGGTACGTGTCCCGCCTGCAGCGACCGCAGGCTTTTCTCCCTGTCTTTTTCCAGAGCGCTGCTGTAAGGTGATCTGCGTAGCGTGCTGCAGTAATGTGCTGAATAAGGCCAGGTCTTCACCATTTGCCTGAAAACCTTTTCCCATGAGGGCAATTCCTATATTTTAGCTCTGTGCACTGAAGGTTCTTGGCCAAGGTGAGCAGGTTTTTCTTTTTGAGTGTAGCTCCCTTGATGAATGCCCCCCCCCCCCCCGATCTCCTCAGCAAAGCTTTTCCAGTGATTCTCCCCTCCTCTGAGTTCCCTGAAAATCTGGCAAAAAGCTGATAGCACTGTGTGTGTTCTTGGTAATGACTTGGTGGGCTACCTCTTCTTTTCCCCCTCAATGAATATGCACATTTGTGTGTGTGTGTGTGTGTGTGTGTGTGTGTGTGTGTGTGTGTGTGTGTGTGTGTGTGTGTGTGTGTGTGTGTGTGTGTGTGTGTGTGTGTGTGTGTGTGTGTGTGTGTGTGTGTGTGTGTGTGTGTGTGTGTGTGTGTGTGTGTGTGTGTGTGTGTGTGTGTGTGAGTGAGTGAGTGAGTGAGTGGACCAACCAGGGAGTCAGATACCAGACGGTGAGATTCTTTCTGCTCTTGGCAAGAATTAAGTGATTAGAGGGGAGAAAAGAGGCGGGCTGCACTAACCTGATCAGACAGGGGGAAGGGAAAGGATTTCAGCGCAGAGTGAAAAAGCTGCTCTGAATTGCTTATGAAAGCAGAACAGCTTACGGTTGTTTCTTCTATCATTCAGTTTCTGTTATGATACTGTTTTTCTCAGGGTTTTTATTCGGAGATGTCCTTGTTGGTTCTGTCATGTGGCGGCCCCCTCCCTCCTCCCTCCTCCCACTACAGACTGGTAAACTAAAACTAAAAACAAAAACACAAACCAGATCGTCTCTCTTCTCCGCAGTGATTGACAGCTGCACGGTCGCCGTGGCGTCCAACAGCACGCCGGGAGGAGAGCGCTACATTTCGTCGAATGTGTGCGGACCCCACGGCCGCTGCCGGAGCCAGGCGGGGGGCCAGTTCAGCTGCGAGTGCCAGGAGGGCTTCAGAGGCACCTACTGCCACGAGAGTGAGGCCAGATTCTTCAGGGCAGAACATCAGACCGGCCTGCAAAACACACTCGGCTTCACGTTGTTCTTTTCTTTCAGACATCAACGACTGTGAGAGTAACCCATGCAGCAACGGAGGCACCTGCATCGACAAAGTCAGCGTGTACCAGTGCATCTGCGGCGACGGCTGGGAGGGCGACCACTGCGAGACCAGTGAGTGGGACGGCCTCAGTCCGCCTTAGGTCTGTTTGATCTGCCTAATACACATAAATCACGCTGCCGTCCCGTGTCTCCTCCAGACATCGATGACTGCAGCACCAACCCCTGTCATAACGGCGGGACGTGTCGAGACCTGGTGACTGACTTCTTCTGCGAGTGCAAGAATGGCTGGAAGGGAAAAACGTGCCACTCCCGTAAGACTCTTGTTTTTTCCACACCTGTGCAGTGTGTCTGTGCAGGCTCATGGTATGTGCTTATGGCTCTATATAATTATCAGTGTTCTATACAGCTGTGTGTTCACATTCATTTGAGCGCTCGGCTTAAGACAGATTTTAAACGCTCCCTCCAGGCGAGAGTCAGTGCGATGAGGCCACATGCAACAACGGAGGCACCTGCCATGACGAGGGCAACACGTTCCAGTGCAAGTGTTCCCCGGGGTGGGAGGGGACGACGTGTAACATCGGTGAGTCACACGGTCACGGCTGTTTGCTCCGATGTCTCATATTTACACACACACACTCACAGATTGCTCTGTGGGAGAGCTCCGGCTCGTCTCAGATATTAATCAGATCTGTCAGATCCACAAACAGTTTTTATCCCTTCACTCTGTCAGCGCTGCCCCCCCCCTCCGAGCCCATTTCTCCCTCTCCTGTGAGTGCTGACAGACGTCCGCTTAAAACCCCTGATTGCACTGACAATACACTTCAAAGTGGTGGAATGCAGATTCCCTGAGAGCAAACGGAAACCAGCAGCAGTCTGCTGTGACTGTTTCAGGGCTCTGATTCTGCTGATGATAACCGTCCATGACTGAACTACACTTCTCCTCTCTTTCTCCTCTCTCAGCCAAGAACTCAAGTTGCCTCCCAAACCCGTGTGAGAATGGAGGTACCTGTGTGGTGACCGGGGAGTCCTTCACCTGTGTCTGCAAGGAAGGCTGGGAGGGGCCCACGTGCACCCAGAGTAAGTGCTCTTTAAAGGGACAGTTACTGCCATTAGATGATGATGAAGCTCCTGCAGAGGTGAAGTCCTGCGTCCGATTAAGTCCCTCTCTCCCTTCCCCTCTTGATCTCTACCTTTCTTAAATCTTTTCGCTCCGTCTCTGGCTGCTGCCGGCCATGAGAGGAGGAGGGGGGGGGGGGACTCAGGAAAGTGGAGACAGATGTTTCTCTCCCCCCTCCTCCTCCAACACACCCCCTCTCCCCCCATCTCGTCGTTGCATTCCTGTCCAAACAGTGACATGTCGGCTTGTTCTACAGCTCTCCTCCATTTCCCTGGATCCCTGCCCTTGTAGCATGTACTCCAAAACAGAAATTCACCGACTTCAGTGAGGGAGGGGGGAACGGCCGGGGTGGGAATGTGGGTATGGAGGTGGGGAGTGTGGGAGTCGACTGGATTGTTTGCTCTGTGCTGTTAATAAGGCGGAGTAATGAGCCCAACACGCCCCAGCACACGCAAGCTCAGACGTGCTCTCTGCTGCCGATCGCTGCGAACAGTCATACATGAGAGACGGAGAAAAAACAACACTCACTGCTTTCTGTCTCTCTCCCTCCCTCTCTGTGTTTTCTCTTCTAGATACCAACGACTGCAGTCCCCACCCATGGTAAGTGGAGGCCAAACGTTTCCTGTAGATTCAGACTGAGAACAAGCTGCTCCTCCTGCATGTATGTAGTTTCTCACCTGCAGGGTGTCTCTCAGGCGTCACTGTGCTGAGAACCAGGCGCACACCCTTCCCTGTCATTCCTGGGACGTAATCGGCTAACCCTGTTTAGTGAACTCCCTCTTATTTAACCACACACCACTGGAGCTCGCTCTGAAACCAATGTGCACTTGTCCAATAAAAAGAACAAGTCTGATTGCTTTAATTGCTGTTGAGAAATGTTTATTATATGTTGACTGGTGAGAAAATTCCAGCCTGAAATGGTTCGATACAAAAAGTCCATGTGTGAAAGGAGCCTGAGGGCTTCCTGACACACCAACTGATGTCTCCCTCCTCTTTTCTTATTTGCAGCTACAACAGCGGGACCTGCGTGGACGGGGATAACTGGTACCGCTGCGAGTGCGCCCCAGGCTTCGCCGGTCCAGACTGTCGGATCAGTGAGTATTAACCCGACTCCCAGTGCTCCCTGATCCCTGTCGGAGCGGCCCGTCCTGCAGGAGCATCAGTCGCTCCAAAGGGAAGGTCTAGCCGGCCAATTATGTGCGCGTTGGGCCGGGGGCCAGGCCGAGCCATTTCAGTGTCACTCCACCGGGCCCTGCTGCTGTCCCCGGGGGAAACCGGCTTAGCGGGCCAGCAGCTAATCAGCCATGCTCTCTGACACTGATTACACAGATTGTTTTCCCTCTTAAAGGCTTTCAGATGGCCACATTCTTTCCCATTGCAAACCCTTTGTTCTGCTAAGTCCAGCCTTTAGCTCCTGCATACCTGCTAATGATGCTGCCTTTAGTAAAGCTGCATGGGGCAAAACCATCCAGGGCTGATTTAGAGCACGTTTGCTTGTTTTTTATGAACTGGCGTGTATGTGTACGTCCTGTTCAAATGACACATGACCTCAGTGAATTTAGCCAAGGAATTAGATTTGTGTGCCGAGTGCTTAACCCAATATTTGTGTGCTGTCTGGCTGTGCTCCTCCGTCCAAAGGGAGCTGTTCTCACCTCTCGCTCGTCTCCTCTGACAGATATTAATGAGTGCCAGTCCTCTCCGTGTGCCTTTGGCTCCACCTGTGTGGATGAGATTAATGGATATCGCTGCGTGTGCCCCCCAGACAGGACGGGGTCCCACTGCCAGGAAGGTACGAGAGATAATAAAGGACAAATCCACGTAACAGACACATCTTCTCTGAATGGTTACTAATGTAGTGGTTGGATTTAACAGTGACAAGAAAGCCCTGTTCAGTGAATGGACACGTCACCCCTGATGGAGCCAAATGGGAGGACGACTGCAACACTTGCCACTGTTCCAACGGGAAAGTCGTGTGCACAAAGGTACGTCTGAACAGACCAACTCCAAGGTTCAGATTTAGACTTTATCGTCACGACCAGTTCAACACAGGCGAATGTGGAAGTCACGAACATGTGAAGCATCTGTGTCGGCCGTGGAGCTGCGAACCGAAGGGAGAACGACCGCTCAATAAACCGCTGTAGCAGCGCTGTGCAGATCTCCGGTCGGCCACAACAGCGCTCGGTGTCACAGGGCGGAGCCGAGTGTCAGATTCTATACTGAGATGATGCACTTTGTGTTGAAAAGAAACACAAAGCCACTGTTGGAAAAAGGTGTCAGATGCCAGTTTGAAATCTCCCAAAGTCGCAGAGTGAAGACTGGCTGATATACAGCTGGGCATGAAGTAGTGCTATCAGTAACCACCACTTGAACAATGGGGCCTCTCTGACGCTGCTCCCCTCAGGAGGAAGAGCATCATGGGGTGGAAATGATCCAGGGCTCTAAGCTACAGACTGATATGGGAATTATTTGTGGGTTTTTCTCAACATGAATCTTTGCGAGCCGCTGTGATCCTGGACGTTCTCACAGTGCTGCTCAGTGCTGGCTGTTAAATCTGTGGTGCTCAACGCTACAGACACATTCAGTCAGCCATGAAAATAGAAACTGTCAGACACCAAAGACCTGCAGCAAACGTCTGCACAGACGTTTTTATGTGAGCGAAGTTCGTGTGCGGCTGCTTGTGTTCAGCGTTTTAGAACTTTGGCTTAGAAAAGAGGTTTTTAAAACCGTCTGCAGCCACACGGTGGCTCAGCTCCGTCTCCCCCTCATGTACTTTATGTGTTTGTTTGTTTTCCTCCAGATGTGGTGTGGCCCCCCATCGTGCCACCTGGGTGCCAAAGGTCGAGGCGGGTGTCCTTCAGGCCAGAGCTGCGTCCCCATCAGGGAGGGCCACTGCTTTGTGAAGCCCTGCCTCGGCCTCGGCGAGTGCTGGCGCTCCAACCCTCCCCCGCCTCCCACCAAATGCCACCCCAGCTCCAGTTACCAGGACAACAGCTGCGCCAACATCACCTTCACCTTCAACAAGGAGACTTTGCTCCGAGTGAGTTACCTAGGCACCCGGGGAGGGACAGATTGAATGAAAGGGTTTTGGAGTCATTTTTCATGCCCCCCCCCACCGCCACTGTTAAATGAATGGGAGCAGCAAACTGTGACAGATCAGGTTTTCAGAAGTGCCCGACCGTCCCCCCTGGGGAAACGGCTCTGTAGTCTCAGACTCAGTCCTGCAGCTCCGGGAGGAAGAAAATCTGGGGATTTTTCTCTTTCCGTGTTTTGTTGACTGCGTAAAGTTTTGGTGTTCCTGAGAATCAGACATTCCTGCCAATCCCCTCTTAACCCGACCGCACTGCCAGATTAATTTCAGGATCATATGGATTTAAGCTGAACAGGACCGCTGGCGACTCTGTCACCACATGGTATCATCTCTCGCCAGCTGCCTAACAAGCATGACGGCAGATAGTGACAAGCCTGTGAGCCTGTGGTCTTTAATCTAAATGAGGTGGATCCCAACCAGATAGCATGTTGAACCTACTGCCAAAGTGCAGCTCTTCCCTTTTCCTCTTGATTGCCCTGATTTTCCATGAGCGTTAACATTTGCCTCATTTCTTCTTGGTGTCCAGAGCTTGACTGTGGAGGATGTGTGTAAGCAGCTGAGGCGCTTGTACGTGGTGAAGAATTTCTCCTTGGAGCATTCGGTGTCCATAACCTGTGACCCCTCATTCTCCGCCAGCAACGAGATCCACGTCTGCATCGTAAGTCCCCCCCCCCCCCCCCCCCCCCCCGTCTTTAATTTACAGCCTGCAGCATTAAGACACGTCAGATGTTCTGTGGCGTCAGCTGACCACAGGTCTCACACCTCTGTCCTCTGTCTCCTTTAGTCTACTGAGGACCACCGCCTGGACCGGAGCCCCATCAAAGAGATCACAGACAGGATCATTGACCTGGTTAGCAAACGCAACGGGAACAACACCATCATCGCCGCCATCGCAGAGGTGCGCGTGCCAAGCCCCAGCAAAACTGGTACGAACCGCCTCCAAATGTGCTCGGTGCCTGTGAGGGCTTCCAGACTTGCACACACTTGCATGTATAGAGATGGGAGGGAGAAAGTTTTTAGGTAGAGCACCAAAGAGAAACGAGCATGCGTGTAAAAACTAAACTCCCAGGAAAGCCGGGCAGGTGTGCCCTGTCATGGCGGGTGTAACAGCTTAAAGAGCAGAGCTATACGTGGCTCTAGGTCGGCTCGCACCGCGACTAGTACGACTCCCGCATGTGTCCACCATTCGTCAACACAGTGACAGCAGACTGCTGCCACAGACAAATGGAAGCAGCCTCCTCCCTGTGCAGGGCGCAGAGGTCAGCCCGCACGGCCAAAAGCATGCTAATGATTTCCAAAGCCTGACGTAGTAAAAGCCTCTGTGTGTTTAACTCTCGACTCTTTTCCATTTGTGGCATCTCTGACCTGTGATCGTCCTCCTCTCCTCCATCAGACTACCTGGTGCCCCTCCTCAGCTCCGTCTTCATAGTCATCTGGGTCCTCGTGCTCGTCTCCATTTTGCTGTGGTGCATGCGGCGCCGGCGGAAACAGAGCAACCACAACGGGACGCCGGCCGCAGGCTCGGAGGACAACACGACCAACAACGTTCGGGAGCAGCTTAACCAGATCAAGAACCCGATAGAGAAGCACGTGGGCCTCAGCGTGGCCATCAAAGACTACGAAAACAAGAACTCCATCATTGCCAAAATAAGGACAAATCATCCCGAGGGGGATGAGGACGACAAGGAGAGGCACTTACAGAAGGGCCGCTTTGCCAAACAGCCAGCATACACACTGGTGGAGAGGGACGAGAAGACGCCCATCTCCAACCCCAACTCCACATCCAAAAATCCTAATTGGACTAATAAACAGGACAACAGAGACTTGGAGACAGCAAACAGCATAAACAGGATGGACTACATTGTATAGCAGACAGCTGTGTTGCTGTGCAACCAAGCCTTATGCCTTCACACCCCGGTGGTGGGTGGAACGGGGAGCATTGGCATGTGTGGTTAGTAAACTGTCGTGTCAGTCGTGACCCCACAGTATTTTCAGATATTCCCCGTGTTAATTTAAGTTTTGACAAGCTGGCTTACACTGGCAGTGACAGTTGCTTTGGTTGGCTGGAAACACGAGGCACTGGTAAACATTTCACTGTAGGACTAGTTGCTAAAGTGTCTTCCTCTGCATTTCATTTCCCTTTTTTTAAACTTGGACACACGGAAGGGGCTCCTGGTGTAATTGTTGTTCAGTGACTAAAACTAGCCGACGTGTTCAGCACTAGAGCTAATTATTTTGAGTATGTTTGAATTCTTTCTAGTTCCGTTTGGAGAAAGTGCCTTTTCAGCTTTAGACTTCAGCAACTGTCAAATGAGAAAAAAGATCAACTTTATTATTTATTTTTATTTTTCGGGGGGGCGGGGAGGGAGGGGTTCAATGTCAGCAGTTGCTGCCAATATGAAGAATTTATGTGTTGATTTAGAACATGTAGATATGTACATTTTTTTATTAATCATTGTGTATATTTGATTTATTAACTTAATAATCAAGAGCCTTAAGATATCATTCCTTTTTATTTATATGTTCTGTCTAGTTTGAAGGTTTTGATAGCTGTGGACGCCTACCATTTCTTTCAATGACTTCGTTTTTTTCAACGCATTCTATAAAAGCCAAAGTTCAAAGAAGACAAAGGATGGGCACGTTTTGCCTGAAACAAATAAGATTTTTTGTTTTTCCACACATTTGACATTTCATTATTTGTTGCCAGGACCTTGATTGAAAGCTAGTGAGGTTATGACAACAAGACCACGGCTGCTGCGAGGGATCGGACATGGTGGCAGACATATTGCTTGTCACTAATGGATTAATACTTAAGGGAACAAAACTCCTTCAGCAGCTTCAGCTTAACCCACTGACACATTTCAAAGGCTGTCAAAATCCAGCAAACTTGCAAGGCGAGTCCCATCAGTCGACACACCAGAGTTCCCATCTGCTCCAGTCAGCGTGATATCATAAGCTAGGCCACGAGTACTTGAACAGCAGGGGGGCGATGGGAACGCTGCAGAATCTGATGAAACACACTGCCTGGCTCAGCAAGAGTCTGCTTTGTTTCTGTGCACATTTGTTTCTTTTTAAAAATGAGGCTCTTAAAGACAAACATGTTTTATCTCATTTGTTAACCCTTTGAGATCATGGCAACATTTTGTCCTATTTTTGACTTTGTGTTATGAACTTGAGAATTATGTGTTGATCTGGCAATATATTTTTGAAAGTCATATTTATTAAATATTTTGTATGAAAAGAGAATTAAAGTTGTCTTTGTTCTGGAGAGCGAGTGAAGCGTCTGTCTGTGATGCATCGAGCCAAACATGTCGGAGCCCATGAAAGGTCTCTGCAGCTGGCGTGGGAACTGCTGCTGGAGTCACATCATAGGCCGAGCGAGCGCTCTGTCCAAATGTGTTTACAGCTAATTACGTTGTAGTGAGCCATCCTCGTATTAAGTCAGTCCTGGAGACAAAAATACCCTCGCTCCTCATGATCCTCAGACAATGCTGCCCTTGTTAGTCCGGTTTAAGTAGCGGGCTTAACTAAAACCTTTCAGACTCGGCTCTAGGAGCCTCCGCTGTAGAGTTTAACTGACTTAAGACGAACTCCTCAGCAGAATCTGTTTAAAGGGATTAAAGCCAAGACGTGAGACTGTCAGCACCTCCTGAGAGTGGCATTAAACTCATTAGGGCCCAACAGTCGGGCCAGTCTCACCTATCCATCCTGGCTGCTGTTAGTGACCGATGGAGGGAACAGAGAAGCTCCGGTTTATCAGCAACATCACTGTTGTTGGACACACTTTCACTGTCAAATCCCCACGAGCATCGGCCTGTGTGGGGGGAACAATGTGCAGAGATCTGTGAGTTAGTTCACACCAGCTGCTACCTGAAAATGATCAAACTATTTTCAAATGTCCAAAAAGATTCTGGGAGATGAACAGAGAGAGAAAAACATTTATTTAGATCAGAAAATCTCTTTCCAGTAAGATAAAAGTAACAAGTAATGTGCTCAGGCAGCATTATGTCATCAAGCAGCACATCCTGCACTTACCCAGTATCACCAGTATGAGTGAGTGACACCCCCCCCATGACCAGGACCAGGACCAAGACCAGGACCAGGGTCGGGGCTGGTTGAGCCAACAGCCCTGTTGAGTGTTGAGACGTCAACAGCAGCTCCATTCTAACCTGTGAAGCTGTACAAGTCCTAGTTTTCCCAAATAAAACCACTAATATTTCAGTACTGCTCACCCCCCCCCCCACACACACACACACACACATATCTGGTTCAGGTTCAGAGTAAAAGCTGCAGAACAGCCTCAGGTTTAAAGATACATTTCAGGTGCTTAGCAACTACGTACTGAACAAATTGTATATGAATGAAATGTAACTAGAAAAGAGCATTTTTGAGAATGGGGTGATGAAATAAGTCTGGAAACAGCAATCAATCACAGCCGAGCTTCAGCGGGGAAACTGGACACTTTTCAGACACATAGGAGCCAGTGTTTCAGCCTGAGAGCCATGACGTACTGCATGGCTCCTGCCTGTCTGAAATCCCCAATCTTTAACACAAAACCAAATCTACACTCCAATTAAAGGTTTTTGACTTTCATTTGCGAGCCTCTCTTGACCACCACTACTTATGGGTGGAGGCAAAGTCTGTTTCAAGTATTTGACAAAGCGTAACTCAAACACTCATGTATCAATGGCCATGATGTGTTCAGCTTTTGATCTGTGTGTGTCTGCTGTATGTACAGCTCATGTCACTGAACACATACTGTGGTAAAATGTGACACATGTACAAATGCATGTGATCTGAGGAGACTGCATGGGGTAAACATGTAGCCTGACACAATATCATCTCTATCTCTGTGGCGTCAGGCATCTTTACTGGAGCTCGTCTCCCCCCTCAGGACCTCTTCAGTCGCCGTAATCTGGAGGTTCTGGGCACATTTTCACTCCCCTCCTCTCCGAGTGTGGATCTGGAACTAATAGAGGAGCCTGAGGATGCAGGCTTGACAGATAGGCCCCTCAGACTTGCGGCCAGCCTGTTTTGGTTTGTCTGTGCCGTGTTATTGCTTGTGAGGGGGAGCCTCTGGGCCCGTTTCCCTAGAGTAAGCAGCTCCACTTCCACTGTGGTTTTCTTGCACTCTGCGACTGGGAAAGCCTTGGACTCTGCCTTGGCTTCGACCGGAGGAAGGGGCGGCGGAGGAGGGAGGTCATGCTTGGATGTTTGTGTGGAGCACTCGGTGGAGTGAGTTTGCGTTGTGGCTGGAGGTCGGCCAAGGCACGTCCTCTTGGCCCTCTGTGGGCGAGGGTCTTCCCCTGCATCGGCGGGCTTGCACCTCTTGTTCTTCCTCGTCTCCTGACTGATTTCATGTTGGCAGAAAACTACTGAGGCCCCTTCTGGGTCGATGCCCGTAGGACTGTTGTGCTCCTGGGTCACGTCGTGCTTTCGAGGAGTCCCGATCTGATCCACGGCTTCAGTGAAGGCACTGGGTAGGGGCACCTTGTGGGCTGCTTCTGGGAGGGACAAAGTCTCTTTTGGGCCTGACTCTCCAGCTCTAAGTCCCCCTCTCTGGTCAATCTGCTGTCGTCGGACAGTGGCGTGTTTGGCTCTGAAAAAGTTCAAAAGGATAAGAGGGTAGAGACTGGAGTGTCCTCTCTGACTGGTGAGGCTGGAAAGTTCTCCATTAGATCATACTTACATCTTTTGAAGCACAGTCTTCTTTGTTTTTGCGGGGCTGTTTAAAGGCTCTTGGGTTTCTCCAACTCTGGAAAAATATTCCGATCTGCTTTGTTCGCTCAGCTCAGTCTAGAGAGGACAAACAGAATCGGTGTAAACAACAATATTATTCCTGGCGTCCCCTGGAAAGGTCTGGCTCCAGGGAGGACTGCTGTCATCATCTGGCATCGTCGGAAATGAACACATTTAATACACTGCTGTAACATCTAATGACTACGACTAATATACACAATAATCAGATATCATAAACAGATTGGGTTTAAATACATTCACTACAGTAACTATTTGAAGTACGATCCAGTACATGAGGAATGTTTTCTATAATGTCTTTGAAGACACTTTGTAAGCCCCCAGCCGCTGCACAGAATTATATCCTTAATACTGTCCAAAGCAGCAGCCTCAAAGGCTCCACTAAATAATCGCCGACTTGTCACAGCATTACGTGTTTCATCGTCTCCCCGTCTGAGGCTTGGAGTGATCCTCGCAGCCTGGGGCACAATTACTAAATGGTGAAACCATGCTGACAAGTTAAAACAGCGATTAAAGAAGGATCATTAATGAGATGATGGAGCACCGCAGAGGGAAAATACCGCTGAGGCATATGAATGGAAAAATGCAAAAATGGGGTGAAAAGCATCGGACAGGGCGGATCAGATAAAAGAGGAAACGGCCTCATGGTTAGTGGACGATAACACTTGAGTTCTTCACCGTGTTTGACACTGTGTGGCTTCATGTCTGAAAACCTGTTTGTGTCGACCCTTTACTCCATCCACCTGCACTTGAGCAGCACGTTCAAACTGTGGGTTGAAAGTTCAATCCAGCCACGCAGTACGGGGACCCTCTGAGGCAGAACAAAGAACGGGCCAAAGATTGGATCTCACCAACATGTGCCCTCAACAGGCCACTAATGAAGGTTAATCAGCGGCCGTTTCCTTGGCTGACCTCGAACAGACTCTGGGTTTATGAGAGAACAGGAGACGCTGGTGGTAAATTGGGCAGAACTTAAAGGTTGAGAGCCCGTCAATTTATTGCACTTTAAATGAATCAAAGAGGTTGGTGGGAGAATATCTGTGATAGAGACTGAGCCCGAGTAAACAGCATACTGGTGAAGAGCTTCTAGAGCCACGCTAGCAGCTCTGTGAGGCCGGGATTAGGCTCAGGTGTGCTCAGGTGTGCTCAGGTGTGCTCAGAGTTACATGCTAACCTCAGCATGCCAACAATGACCATGCTACTGTGCTGATTTCTATAATATTACTATATGAATATACTATATATATATATACACATATATATATATATATATATATATATATATATATATATATACACAACTATTTATTTGACTTTTCATGTGAACAATCTAGTCTAGCACTATGAAAGCCCCCCAGGAAAGACTGTGTGGTGATTAGCGTGGCTGGATTGGTTTCAAGTGAAGCCTGATGCCCTCTGATGTGGTTGGAAAACATGTCGTCCACATTGGTTGGTTTCCAGGATATACACACCTTCAATCCTAAAATACATTTGCTTCAACCTGCTTAAAGATGTAGAGAACCACAAACCTGTTGGCCACTTTGGGGCAACAGAAGTAACCTGTAAAACAGAAGTAACCTGTAAATCCCACATTGGCGTTATCGCCCTTGAAGTTGTTACGTCAAACGTCTTACTCAAAGTCCAATATTCAGCTCTGTTGTTGTCCATCAGCTCCTGGGGGAAATATCTGTCTCACTAACTGCTAGGTGCTCCGGTATGTTCACCTGCTAGTTGCTAAATTTGTCTGTCTGCTGTTTATCAGAGCTTTTTGCAGAAATGCTGCTGATGAGACCGTGAAGTTGCCGTCATAACTCGGTGGGTCCGTTACTGTGAACATTACACACAGGCATGATGTTAATCATTGCTAATTAGACATTAGCTGATGACAGACCACTAAAGAACCAAACCTCCTGTGGGGGACATGAATGTAACCAAGATTCATCAATCCATCCCATCTCACTCTAAAGCACAAATGTCAACCTCATGGTGGGTGTCAGTGAGATCTATCCTCTGGAAACCATAAATGTGTGCACAATGTTTTGTGCCAACCCACGAGTAGAGTAGGAACCTTTGATGGTGCTAGATGGAAGGCTCTATAAACACCGTAGATGGACCAAATATAACTCTAACAATAGTTGTTGGATATTTCAGTGTGGACTGAAGTAGTTTCCATCCAGTCCACTGTGGGAAAATACATCCAGACAGAAGTTCAATATCAGCCATTTTTCAGATCATCACTGTTCCATGAACTGGTTGGTAAAATGATCAATGTGCACAAGACGGGGAAAACCAATGTGGCGAGCTCTGGCATCCGCCTGTTGTTGTCAAGACGGAGAAAAAAGCATCACTGTCCTCCCGCACATGTCGTGATAGCATGACGACACATGACCCGCCACGCACGGGGGAAGGAGTAATTGTCCCAAGCTGCAAGGGCAGGCTGGGGCATTGTGGCTTTGCAGTGGGTGTTGAGACCCGGCAACTGCACTCTGGTCTGTGGTGGGGTGGACGGAGTACAGAGGCCAGACAGAGGGGGGGGGCGGGGATAAGGGGGCTGGGCAACGGGGAAGTAGGCGGAGACGACAAGAAACAAGAGACAAGATACAACAGAATGACTACAGAGAAAGAGAGCGCATTTAGAGGGGAGCACAATAAAAGAAGAGGCACCCCCCCAGAGTAATATGGGCTGACCTCAACAGGGTCTCCAGCGTGCCCACAAACACAAGAATCCACACACAGGAAGTCCTCCACAGGCTGCCCTTTGTGTGGAGCTGGAGTCATGCTCCAGTGTGGGCAGAGCTTCAGTCTTCATGCTCTGTAATATCCACAGTTACAGCTCGCCGTGGATGTGGGACACTGACACACACACACACACACACACACACACACACACACACTTTGCATTTGCCCACACACTCACACTCCCACCCCAACAACAACAATTGTGAGAAAGATGTGGGTGCCATCATTTGCATTGTAATGCCTTGATATGTGTTCTCATCTGTTTAATATGAATAAATGCTGTTTGAAAATGAACTTGAAAGAAAAATCAACAAGAAGCCAATGGGAGGTTCTCTGGGAAAGTTGGTTCCTTTCTGTTCCTGTCGGCACGACTTCAAAAGAAAGAGAGAGAACAGAGTAATGGAAAGGAAGAGAGGAAGAGGTTGGATATACACAGCAAGAAGAAGGAGGAAGATAGAAAGTCAGACACAGAGAGAGATGGTGCATGAATTATTATCACCAGGGGTCCAGGGATCAGACGTTCTGTATATAGCAACTAGAGAAGAAAGTGGAGGGATTAAAGATCGAGAGGGGGAGAGAAAGAGAAAGAGAAAGACAGAGAGTGAGTTGGTGCATGAACAACATCAGAATCATACCAAGGTACGAGCATGAAGCAGGACGCATTGTGTGGGAACCGAGGCGGCCTAATCCTGCAGGGAATGATGCAAACTCCCAATAAGCTGGAGAGCGTCCCACGAAACGGGAGGGAGGGAGGGAGGGAGGGAGGGTGGGACGGCGGTAAATAAGAACTTCTACCCGCCGCCGCCACCTCTCCCTCAGCAACAAGGATTTAACCACCCCCCCACCGCCAGCCAGTCTGCTCGCCCCCACACAGGGCTGCACAACACTTCTCGTGATGCAACACTAGAAGTAGACCAACAGTGCCCTCCCCGGCCCCCGAGCCTCCAAAACAACACGGCTCCACCAGGGGAGCTGCACCGAGACAGCACATCTGGATGTCAGGTTACACAGATAAGCCTGGCAGAGGGGCGAGGAGAGCAGGGAGAATGAATCATCGGCTTTAAAAGGATCCCAGCAAAGATTCTCATAGCTTGTCCCAACTCTGAATGACTCCTGGAAGCAACTTCAAAAAGAGAAGTAACTACGGGCTCCATAAAATACAGTTACTCCATCTCAGATAAGGAACACAGATAGGAAGATTATGTCCCTTATCTTCTAATGCAGCTGCACTTGAAAGTAATGCAGTGATTCAGCCAAATAGTCTGTGAGCAGACAGACCGACAGACAGACAGACAGACAGACAGGCAGACAGACAGACAGACAGACAGACAGACAGACAGACCGACAGACAGACAGACAGGCGGACAGACATCCTGTAAAGTCGTTCACTCATTGGCTCGATTCACTACTTGAAATGGTAAAAACTAAAACTCTGAGTCACTAAAACTGTAATTAGCTTCGTGATGGCCCAGCTAAGTGCACCAAGTCCTCCAAGTGGAAAAAAGAAAAGAAAAAGCAGCCCTGCTTGACTGTCAGGGCAGAAATACCTCCTGCAGAGATGTTCGTGAAACTCGTCCACAAATTCCAGCCCCCACCCTGCTCCCACAGAGGAAACATGCCCTGTTTGTCTAAACTCACCACATCTTCCCTGCAAGACAGTCAACAAGCATGCATGGGCACATACTTGTCTCAAATTGAGGACAGTTCTTATCCCTGAACAATGGCTAAAGTTTTTGGATCCACCCATGTGTGAGGATTAAGACAAGCTGTTAACAGTTTGGACTCGTCATGCAAATCAGTGAAAGCAGCTTAGGACGAGGTGGAATGAAGGGCCTCGATCACGTACAGTCCGGAGCGCGGCCGAGCGCCGGGCCGCGGTGGAGGGGAGATGAGCGGACGCTGGACGCTTGGGAAAGCTCTGCTGCTAGCTGCAGCGAGCTGTGCAGAACAGAGGCGCGCTGAGGTCATGAGTAAACACGCAGCCTCGTCCAGAGCTCAGAAGAGGGGGGGACTGGAAACACATCTGCTCTGCCTTTGATCCAAACTTCTGCAGCCCAGCACGCCACTCACCTCGGCTGCCCACTCTGTGCCTGACTAGAAAACAACAGCCACAGTCCGAAACACTCGCTCTTCCTTCCCATGCTGCCCTCCTCTCTGCTGGTGCTGACTCACCATAGGAGCAACTTTTCATCAAAAATAACTCTTCCCTTTCACACGCATGCAACCCTGAACCTTCACATCAGTAAAAGTTACAAACCTGTTTCTAGGCTGTAACAGCCTGCTCCTCGCCTAATAGATCAATAGATCAATATAACAGATCAGATCATCGTGTCAGCGTTCATTTGACTCAGTCATGACTTCAAAGGCGTCAGTGGGCTCAAACCAAAGCTTGTCTGTACACTGTCACTGTCACTGGGCTGTCTGACAGCGTTTGGACTTCTAGGACGCAGACAGTCACAGACCAGGAGTGTTTTCCTCACTTCACTCTAGACTTCATGTGGTTGTGTTTCTGTTGCGACACTAAAGACAACTGAGATGGAGATTTGAGAAGCTTGGAGGCAATTTCATGTGTTCAGACTCTCTAAAGTCAATTCAGATACAATCTGAATATGGTAAAAACACACCATGAACCTTCAAGCTAACTTCAATCTGCTTGAAGATACAACAACTGATTGTCTTGGCCCCTTCAGCTGTCAATCCAACACTGGCATTAGATAAATAAGTGTCTTCTCTCCTACAGTCGCTCTGCTGTCACCTCTGATCTAGATCTGGCTGCAGCCAAATGCTCCAAAACAACTCCAGTATGTTCACCTGCTAGTCTGCTGTTCGCTGTCAGAGCTCTTCAGATTCCTGCTGCCGTTGGAAACCAGACTGAACCAAAGTGGTACAGATGGTGCCATAAATCAATCAATCAATCTTTATTTATAACATCCTTAATACATAGACGCAGCGTAGACAGAGACCACTACCAACATTACAGGAAGTTATCTGATCCATTGTTAATATAAAAAGACTGATTATCGTCACAAATGGATTTGTTTGTGTTAACAATGAGAGCTTTGCTGTGATGGTCCTGGATGGTCCTGGATGGTCCTGAATGGTCCTGAATGGTCCTGGATGGTCCTGAATGGTCCTGGATGGTCCTGAATGGTCCTGGATGGTCCTGAATGGTCCTGGATGGTCCTGGATGGTCCTGGATGGTCCTGAATGGTACTGAATGGTCCTGAATGGTCCTGGATGTCCTGAATGGTCCTGGATGGTCCTGGATGGTCCTGAATGGTCCTGGATGGTCCTGGATGGTCCTGAATGGTCCTGAATGGTCCTGGATGGTCCTGGATGGTCCTGAATGGTCCTGGATGGTCCTGAATGGTCCTGGATGGTCCTGAATGGTCCTGGATGGTCCTGGATGGTCCTGGATGGTCCTGAATGGACCTGGATGGTCCTGGATGTCCTGAATGGTCCTGGATGGTCCTGAATGGTCCTGGATGGTCCTGAATGGTCCTGAATGTCCTGAATGGTCCTGGATGGTCCTGAATGGTCCTGGATGGTCCTGGATGGTCCTGAATGGTCCTGAATGGTCCTGAATGGACCTGAATGGACCTGAATGGTCCTGAATGGTCCTGGATGGACCTGGATGGTCCTGGATGGTCCTGAATGGTCCTGAATGGTCCTGAATGGACCTGAATGGACCTGAATGGTCCTGAATGGTCCTGGATGGACCTGGATGGTCCTGGATGGTCCTGAATGGTCCTGAATGGTCCTGGATGGTCCTGAATGGTCCTGAATGGTCCTGTATGGTCCTGGATGGTCCTGAATGGTCCTTACGGCCCTTTCAGATCACAAACTGTAGCCTGAATAGCAAAAACAATAATATCTGGTATCCTTGTTGCTGAAATGACTAAATCTCACCATTTCCTCTTCAAACTGAACCACAGCTGAAAATATGACTAATAAGAGCACACGGTATACAAGACACACACCACGCTGAAGTGTGGGAGAGACGGTGGCTCTTGCAGGACAAAGGGCCAACCATGATGTCACCACAGTTCCCAACATAACCCCCTGACCTTGTGAGAAGTGCTAACTTGATGAGTCTACATTTCCACTGTGGTTTTTGCTCAACAACTCACACAAACTGAATCCCAACAACGAGACCGAAACCTCCCCAAACACAGGGAGACGTGGCATTTTCTGGAACTAGTGGGTTTGTGCTGTCAAGACTTTTGGGATAAAAGTCCCCTTCGTAAACACCAGACCAACTCTGACAGAGAATCCAAAGACCCCATTATTTTTAGACAGCAGCACTATTATTCCTTACATCAGCTGTGACTCACTACATCAGCGACTTTCTGGGCAACATTTTCTTGCAAACTCCCTTTCTGACAATTGTCATAACATGCGGAGGGACGTAAACAAATGATTGTTTTTGTCATGTGAAAAACTTTAGCCGTGCTGTCTGGTATCTTTCCCTTACAAACCACACTCGAGGCTGGGCTAGTGAGAGCTCCACCACAAGACTCCCACCCTCCAATTCCCTCTGCTTGTACTGTATGAGCCCAGAGAACCACATCCTGAGGAGAGGAACGCAATCGACAGCAATGCCTCCTTGAACTGGAAAATTGGTTACACAATCTGAACTTTTCACTGACGACTGTGTTGCTCCACTAAAAATATTACAATCGCTGCTTTCATTGGAAGCCAAACTGTGGAGAGCGCAGAGACGATTCAAAGGGAAACAATAGCAAAAAGCCCGTAGAAAAACAGCGGGCCGCTGATCACGGGATGTGATGGGAGAGATGTCCGCCCTTGATGTGAGTGCCAAGGTGAGAGGCTCCACCACCATTTCCCAGAATGCTCTGGGGAGTTTGGGATCAAATGAGCATTGTCCACAGGACGGTTGTGTCTCAGATGAAGGGACAAAAAGAACTGCAGTAGTAGGTCTCATGACATGAGCAAGAAGACGATTTCATATACAGCAAGGACTTTTACAGGGAAATACCCACAGAACACAGCTCCATCTGGGTCCAACCAGCCAAGGTACACGACACTTAACCGTCGATAATCACTGACTGATTGGTTGATTGGTTGATTGATTGATTATTTTCATGTCACGCACACAATGTGTCTGACCCTGGTGGGTTTACCAGACACCAGAATTACAGATGCAGTGTTATAACATTTACATACTTTTCAGGTTATTTTCCAGCTCAGTCTTTCCCAAAGCTCAGCACAGAAAATCTGCAATAACAAAAAGTTTCTTCCTAAAGCAAAACTCATCGTCCTCCAGCCAAAAGAAATCAGTAAAAAAGGAGGAAGTTTTACTAAAACATCTCTTACGTCCTCGTAAGCAGCTGTTTCACCTGCAGCTCACATAGCAAACAGTCTGTCCTCCTCTGGGGGGGCGTTAAAGCCCCCGGTCTCTGTGGTTCCTGAATGTAGCTGTGCACAGAGGGAACTTTGTCTTTTCTTTAAATTATACTTCACATGAGCTTCTAGACTGGAGCTATTCTTTATGAGACTAGAAGTTTCTACCACACACCCACAGACCATCTCTCTCCCTAATCTCCCTAATCTCTTCATCATCATCAAGAAGTCTGTTTGGAAAAATGAACGACTTATCGTTCGTGTAAAATAAGGATTTCCACTCCTTAGCCCAGGGGCGACCGTGTGAAATGTCTTTGGTCTGACATCTTTATGAATGTGTTCCAAAGTAAAAGCATCTACATGTCAGATGTTTGGAGGCTCCATGCTCCCAAACAGTGATTATACTGACTTCTCCTTTACAAACCCACATAATGAAAGTGGAAAAGAATAATGGAGTGTTGCATTAGTGTTTACTGTTCAGGTTCAGGTGACTCTGATAGAAGATGAATATTATGTTCTGACAGCGTCGACATCGGCTGCAGAGCCACAATGAGCTCGGATACCAGAAGGAAAAATTCAGCTGTTTGCTGTTCCCCGCCACATTTTTCCAAAACAGATCGGAGTGTGTGAAAGCTGCAGAGGTATCTCCACTTTCTCAAGAACTAAAATATACAAAATTAGTTTTGGCTGCATTTCTGACTACACATTAATGTTGAGGTTTGCAACAAGTTTAAGTTTGACCAAGAATAACTGAAACACTACAGCTGGACTGAATTGGCAGAATTTGGGAGCTTTTTGAAGAAGAGATGACTCTGCAGCTTTGGACCCCGCCTCCCTCCGTCCTCTCTAACCCCCTCACTAGGTCTCTTTGCAGGTTCAGGCCGCCCACCCACCCCTCATGTAAAGAGAATCAGTATATACAAAGTGAGAGCACAATTTGGCAACACATCCCTATAATAACACACAGCCCCATGCAGGACTTTCTGCCAGGCGACTGGAAGAGGAAATAGAGGAGTATAAACAGGACTCACCGCGGCCAGGCTCGGGTTTCCACGGAGCGCTGAGGCATCCTCCGGACAGCTCACACACACAACGTAGCGTTCAGGAAACACACGCAAGTCTGACGGCAGGAAAAGATAGAAGACAGACCACGCTAGTTAATAACATGGACTCACCTCTAATTACGAGACAAAGTCAGACAGAGGGAATTGTGGTGGAGGTCTGAATTTAGCTCGACAAACACCAAGTATTTACTATTCCTCTGACAAGGGAGAAAATGTCAGTTCACAGATAATTGCTGAGCTTTATGAGGCGCATAAGAAACATGAAATATTAGAAGATTTGATGTTAACAGGGGCTCATGGGGCTAATATGAGCGTTTCATCATCTTCAAAGCCAAAGACCATTTACAACAACAATATATCTAAGACATAACTATCATATGTATTATATCAGGACTGTAAATCTAACTGACCTCAATATCTCAGCTGGGACCATATCTGACCTAAGCCTGTTACACAGCCTCCTATGTGGAAGTCCAACCTTTCTAGCATTACTCTGTCTTCTGTATCGTCATGACGTGTGCTCAAACTAACACCGGTACCGTGGAAAAGGCATCGGAAAAACACACCAATATTATTCATGGTGCATCGTTAAAGTCTGGACAAGCTCATGTTCATAAAGCGATTAGTGGTTTATTAACACACTTTAGTAAGCAAGCACACACTTGCGCTGATGTGCACATACCCTCTGTGGGGTACATCCGAGGGTGACTAAGGGTGACTGTGGGTGGGGGGCTCTGGATGCTGATTGATTGCTCAACAACTACTTCCCAGATTACCATGTAATTTGCTGAGGGAATGTATGGCCTCTGAAGAAGATCAGGCCAGTCTGCAGCGCTAACCTGAGGCTGATAAGTAAGGCAAGGCGTTCGCTCCCGTCAGCGTTTGTGTGTTATATAAGTATGATATTATAGAAATAAGTGAAATCAGAAAGCACCACTGAATTCTGACTCATTATACTACAATGTCCCTCTGTGTTTTAGTCTCATAGCCCTCTAATAGGATTTAACCTAAAACATTTGCACCGTAGAACTGGCTATAGCTAATTGAAATCTTTACACGGCCTAATCACCACGTACAGCTAACTCAGTGGAGCGAATTACACAACCTTTGACCCCGGCGGACCGGGTCTAATTTGATGTGTAACGGACCTGCTGAGAGAAGCCGTCATCTCAGTCTGCAGCAGGTCAGGTCTGCTTTAACATCCAGGCCCTGAGGGAGCAGATATTAACTTTACTGACAGGAAGAGAGCCATGTTGGTCCCATGAAGAGGTGGCCAAGGGTCACAGGCACTAGATGGGCCATGGAGATATATTCTCACTGCTCTCCACAGACAACCTTCCAATCTCTCTCTCTCTCCCACTCTCAGTAGTCTCTCTGGGGAACCACTTAATGGCCGCCTGTTCTCAACAACACCCCGAGCAGGTAGGGACAGGACATAAAAACAAGTGAGGGGGAGAAAAACCAACACGCAGGCCACAGATGACTTGCTCTTTCTGTGGGAAATTTGGCCGAGTACGAGTCATTGAGACGTCTATTTCTGATCCATTTAACTGGGAATTGATTCATTTAAACACACAGGTCACGTACCGCCATAGAGCTGATTGACAACACATCTGAGGTTGAAGTGTCGCTTCAGAAAATTGGCAACCAGGTTGAAGTTTTTCCCTAAAAACAAGCAGAACAGAAAAGTAGTTAAGAGGAAAACCATGACACCATTTCAGAAGACTGGGAAGCTCCTACTGCCGCTCTGGATGGTGCGTGAGCCGAGACTCCCTCACACACTGACAGCATTTATTCACTTTACCATCGTGACACACAAACAGACCCTGCTGACAGTCAAAGGACCAGAACATTATTCAGGCAGTCAGATAAAGTGGCTCATCAAAGGAAAAATAAAGCTCTTCTTCACTTTCTGTAGGAGCAGGCTGGGCTGCCAGCACACTACAAAAGTTAGAAATATTCACTGTGTGTTAACTGACACGAGCAGAGAGACCACGGTGTGGGCCTCTGCTGTATTTGTCATGGAACATTTGTCATGGTGTGTAAGATGTGCTGGCAGAAACAGTGGCCCGTTACCTAATCTGGTAGGAATCTGTTGACTTAAAGCGAGGGACTGGCTAACACGCCATCCAGTTGTTCTTTGTAAACAAGACAACAGTGCTGGGAGGGGGACGGAGCCTGTTCTCCCTTTGGTACCGGCTTGGTGCCCTTTTCCTCTTCTTGATATAGTGATTGTGAGACGACACCTCTCTGCTATTTCTACTCTTATTTGGCATTCTCATGTTGCTGTTGCCGTGTGAAAAGCTCATTATAGTATTTTACCTTCAATTAAAGGATTACTTGTCTTCCACAGTTTGAGAAAATCCTGACCTCTTGCTCTCGAGGCTCTTTAAGAACTCCCTGGATAATGTCAAATACGCAGCGTCATCAAGCTAAAAACTGGGCTGTCTGAAAAGCTGACATTTTGGGAGTGGGGAAGTTTTTACCCCTCGGCAACAAGCCTGACAGTCACTCATCAATAACGAGGTCTGAGGACAAACGTGTTCCTCACAGTGTGTTAGCAGGAACATACAACACACAGCAGACGGCGTGTTAACAGCAGCGGCCCACACACACACACACATTCCCCTTTCTCTGTTAGCTGATGTCATCTCAACACCAGCTCACAGTGTCTTATTATCGTCCTGAAAAAGAAGCCGTCCTCTTCGGGTAATGACGTGCAATTACAGAGATAACTCACCACAAAGCTGCCACAGGTCTGCGCTTAAGTCCGCTGGCCAGTGATTGATGGCACCACCTCTGCTTTCTGGGTCTCTGTGCTTGTGGCTGAATTAACCACCTCAGCAGACACTAATCATGCTTCCAAACTAATACAAACTTACATAAATGAACAGAGGAATAAAGTAAACCAAGTCAGTAAATCAAATCTCTTCCAAACAAACTCAGTCTGTCACCTGAGAATTAACTCCAATTAAAGTTTGTTTCTTTGACTCTAAGCAACTACAATCAATATTTTTCTGAAGATAATGTTGCCTTGGTGATATAACACACGTCGGTTTAGCACCTATGGAGCGTCTAGTCTTCAAGAGCGATTAGGTAGAAAATCAGCCTCCAGCTAAACTCGTGGCAGACGATGTTCGACGGCTTCAGACTGAAGATACATAAATCCTTAAAAATCCATCAAAATGTATCAGAGAGCAAAAACAAATCTCCAATTTATCAGTATCATAATGAGCCTTCAGAATAAAGCTGTGTTCCTTTATCCCCTGATAATAACAGCATGTTATTATCATTAACTGAGGAGACGTTTTCCAACATAGGTCTGGATGGTATTTTCTCTTATTTCATCCTATCAGCTTCCCTTCGGTCGGTGATTGTTACTCCTCAGCCCATTAGTCCTCTTTCTAACCATCTAGTCTGGGATGATTTACCTGCTGGACATCTACTCAAAAACACAAAAGCAGCAGGAGCTTCAGACTGGGAATCCTGAGGCTTGTGAATGGGGGGATGATAAATGGGGATTTATAGGAATCATTTTACATCTTGTTTTGTCAGCCAGAGGCTCAAGTGACTATGAGCACAGCAACAGTCTGGCGTTATGACAAAGGGACATTTTTTACTGTGTCGGCTTCGGTTTAATTTGAGGGTGTTAACAGTCGTGTTTGATTCATAATGTAGCACATGCAGGCCTTTTTATTCGTACATTTGTATTTATAATGCAATTGAACAAATAAAATGACTTAAAGTCAAATATTTGGCATTTTAGTTGCAAAACGTCTGCAGTCAATAAGTCCCTGCGGGGAGCAGACCACTGAGCTCAGCTTGGTAACGTTCCTAGTGGTGCTCTTCAGTTTCTGGCTGTTTGGGGGGCTTTTGGGACTTAAGCCTGATCATTAGCAAGTGAAACACATGTTGGATTGAGGTCAAGTGACTGACATGGCCACTCACAACAACAACAGCAAAAATGTATCACGGTCCAAGCTCCTCTGGCCGGCACAGTACAGGCTGGACATCCTGCTGAGCCACCAGGCGCTTCTTAATTATACATTTAGGAGTACAAACGCTATCGGTCACTGAACCATCCGTCTAATACTTGGCCTACATGAAGTATGTAGTAATACTGCTTTAAATAGTGCTTCATTAATCCCAAAGGGAAATTGCATTAACAGACTGTGTGGTATGTTTGCAGTTAACAATAGCAGCATTCCTTTATTAGGAAAAAATTCAGATGCTCTGTTCTTCTTTAAATAGCAAAGCAGCGATCATCTACTGCCCGTTCTGGAAGGCTATCCGGAGAGGAATGCAGATCTGTATCTCTGTTTTGTTTTCTCTGCCCATTCTGGGTCCAGGAGGGACCGAGAAGCAAGAATCTTTCACTGCATATTCATGGCTTTCTACGCTGTAAAGAAGCTTTGATTGAGTCCGTTCGACTCTTCAGGCTCATGTCTAGCTCTACAAGTATTCTCACTGCTTTCCCTGGTGGCCTCAGCTTGCCAATTCCCAGGACAAGTTTGACAGAGACGTCTGGACACAGAGTTGGGAACCAGTGCAGCGCCATGGCCCGAGACATCAGCTGTTGCTCCAACTTTATAACGTCCTGCACAGCGCAGAGTTGCTCTTGGCCCGCTGCCCGGGTTCTCTCGTGCTAAGCTTACATTCATGTTTCTCTCTCACAAACAGTTTGCTAGTGCCTCCTCTGGGAATGAGTGGCCCCTTTCTGTGGCAACTGTGGCTCACAGTGGTGCAATACCCAAATCTGCAGAGCCGAGACTTTAAAGGCTTTCATTTGTACTTCCTGAAAAGAAGATGGTCTTGCTTAATTGTTTTGAAAGCCAATGCACAACAACATTATGACAGGTCAAATCAAACAGCAAACAAGCCAGCAGGCCATGTTTTCAGAGATGTGGTGGATGATATCGTGACCGCTTGTATAGAGAGACTTCTACCATCTCATAATATACCACAGGACGACTGCAGAAAAAAGACACAGGCTCCACAGGGCCGGTGCCAAAGCTACAGTACTGTACTTTGGACACACACACACACACACACACACACACACACATATCCCTGCAGCTTTCACCGCTTCCTGGGAAAACAATGAGAGAGAAGAAAAGTCAACAAACCAAAAGGCATCCAGAGCGACTGGGACTGTAAAATGGAACAGACAGGGGTGAGAGGCATTCAGACCAGGGTCAAAGGTAAGCCCCCATGGAACAGACTTCATTAACTTCAGTCATATCCTGAGGAGATCATTAAAACAGCCATAGGAAACACAGCCGACTTCTTCTCACCATCCGCATTCCTGGCAGCCCGAGCTGTTGCGACTCTTGCACGAATCCATAAGGATTTCTGCTCCGACATGGAGGCTTCAGGTCCTGGCTGTGCATTAGCCGGACATTAGCTGGTCCAGGGCCTTCAACAGGGCAGCGCATTCATGCACCTGGTTAGTCTGAGCGTCTGCAGTAACGTGATTTCTTTAACATAATATAAAAAATAAACCAGGTTTCTATAATCAGGGTACACATGAAGAGAAATCTGTTTAACAGGAAACTACTCTGCTGGCCACGTATGTGCTTAACTGGGTTTATCAAAAGAGCAGATCATTGTGCCAGTAGTGCCAACAGATGGAGGGGAAGATGACAGCATGTAGTGGTACTGAAGGAAACACATCTAAATAAGACAGATTCCACAGAGTTTATCTCAAACATTCGGGCTCCTGTGCACAATAAGGAAAACATGTCAGTTCAGTCAGATGTTTCTCCCAAAGTGACAGAAAGGCCCCAGTGTGATATATCATTACATTATGCCAGCACTGCCTCAGAAACACGGCAAGGACAGAAATCTGATTACCCAACAGCTGCATGGACACGCAGGTTTTACAGCAGCCTGGTTGTTGAAGTGCATGTAAAGGCATTCTCTACTTTCCTGCCATAACCTGATTTCTCCTATTAACCGTGTTCCTAGTGTGTAAACGTAGTGACTGTATGTCGGGAGAATTCCCACACAGCCCCTTTATGAACAGGAGTTGAATCAGCAGGACAGTCAGACATCAGTGCCTGAGAATCCTGCTCTTTTGACATCCCTGCTTTGATGTGGCCCCCTCCCTCTGTCCTGAGGTGTGGGTGGAGAGTCGGGCTCAGAGCGAGAGAGGGGGGTGGTGTGGTGAAGGATGAGAGAGCATGAGGAAGTTACCCATGTGTAAGTGGGGGCTTTCCTGGAAGGACATCACTCTCTGTGTGTAACTGTAACTATGGCCGTAGCAGAGCACTGTGCCTTATCATCCTGCACAACGTCCACCTGAAACAATATTTGCACATGAGTGTTCAATTTAACATTTGGGTGACCCTTTCATCGCAGTTACAAAATACGCCGCAGCATGGTAGCTCAGGCCAACCCATAATGCAGCATGTGACTAAAGTGGTGGGGAGCATTTTGGAGCACAGAACAATTATCATGGGAAAGAAATCCATTTCTCAGAAACATAATCTGATGAGAGAAATGCAGTCACAATACGAAATGTCATATTTAATCATCATTATATCCTAATTAGCCCAAAAGGCCACAAATCTCTCAAAATGCTGCCACTGTGTACATGAGAGAGCATTCAGCTTATTCTGCTGAAAGCTCTTTTGGATTAATACTGTTCAGAGTTTGTGGACTTGAGCTATGCACTTTTAAAACTCAAATCAAGGCCTCATTGGAAGCAGACTGTCTCTCTTCGCTGGGTCCTCTGCAACCTGCAAGCCTGCGTTTAGAAATCCACACAGACCAGAAGCAGAGCGCAGCACACATGGGGACTCTGTCTAGAACCATATGACCACAGCTGGCGAAGGCCAGGACCAAATAAGAACATTCTGTCTTCAATTGACTGAAATTCTAAATATTTACTTGTCATTTAGTTTTAAAAATGGGAAGCATTCATGTCTTAAAGGCAACACAGCACTACAGTGACATCTGTCCACAGAAAGGAACACATTCATGACTAAAACTCCCTGAAGGAGAGGAGCAGAGTACAACACATGTAGTAGAGGATATCATACCCCCCCGTACCTGACTGAGGACTCTGTTCACCCCTCTGAAGCAGGTGATCTGTGGGGCACCGCCGTCACGCCTCAGGTAGTCACAATATTTCAGTGGATTCCCTCAGTGCAGCTCATCTAGTACGGGACATATATTCACTCCCCACAGACCCAGGCACTCGCCATCAATCAACCAATCGATTGGTCAATCTTTATTATATAGCGCCACTTCATAACAAATATCATCTCAAGACGCTTTCCATACAGAGCAGCTCAGACCAAACTCTTCAGAATTAAGGATCAGGCAACAGTGGCAGGAAAAACTGTAGGGGGCAAACGCTCAAGAGCTCTAAAGCCAAAGAGCGGCAGGCTGCAGGGAAAACCTTCAGCAGGAGTGATGAGCGTGGTGATCAATACAGTACATATATATACAGTAGATCCATGTACTTCACCATTAGCTGCCTTAAAGGTGTGAACAGAGGTGTGTTCAGGTGTGTTCACGGGGTGTGATATCCCACCCAGCGAGCTGAACCACAGCGCTCTGCAGGCAACATGACACAGGACCATCTCTTTCAAAGTGAAGCAAAGAGCAGAGAAAAACAATGACATCCTGCAAAACGTTTCAGTAATTCCTCAAACAAGGAATTCTGGTCAGGCTGAACACTTAGCATGAGTTCAAGAGAGTGTGTGCCTTCTCCCAGACCAGAGTGTGGTAAAGGGGAACAGTCACATGACTGAGATCCGTGCTCAGGCTCAGGCTCAGGCTCAGGCCCTAATTATATGGGGAAAAGTGTGGTGTGACAGCTATGGCGGGGATTGTGGTTGTGTCCTAAGAGACTGCAGCTGACCCTGCGGAGGAGGAGGAGGAGGAGGAGGAGGAGGAGGAGAGAGTGAAAGTTAGAGGAGAGGAGAGGAGAGGAGAGGAGAGGAGAGGAGAGGGGAGGAGAGGAGAGGAGAGGAGAGGAGAGGGTGATCAATATAAATCTAAAGGACAAAGGCAAAGAATAAAGTGTGTGTAATAATAGGGGGGGGGGTTAACAGTGGAGTCAGAATGTCCTATGTGTTGCTGCTGAGTAAGGCCGGGGGCTTACAGGAAGGATTTAAAGAGCCACAGCAACACCACAAAGCACCAGGGGGAAGGGGGCTGCCCAGCAGGGGGAGGGGGGAGAGGGGAGAGGGGAGAGGGGAGAGGGGAGAGGGGAGAGGGGAGAGGGGAGGCTGGCTGGAGTGGCTACTCTGATCAGGATCCATTTCCAGCCTGGGCCTTGGAATTCCTTTGTTCCTGTCACAGGTCTCCATTTCCCCCTCGCCTTAATCCCAGCCTGCCTCACGCCCAGTAACACAGAGCAGGGCAGGTAACTCTGCCACAGGCATGCCTCTCTATTTCCAGACCAGTCCCCACATAACAGCGCCTCACAGAAATAGTCTGAGCTGTGGCAGCGCTGGAAGACACACAGTGGGTTAATACAGGTTTTGAGTCTAAAAATGCTTGTGTGTGGTGAACTGTCGCCGCAGGAGGCCGCCATGTCTCAGGCCTCCCTAGAGTGGACGTCCAGCACACGTGTAATGCTTTATATGTTGGAGCGTTTAGTGCCCAGAGAGCCTCAGTCATCATTTAGCTGAATAATGGTGGTGATAAAGTGCTCTAGCCCGGGGCAGTGCGCCTTCAAAGAGCCAGTCAGACCTAACAAAGCTGCATCTATGACGGGGCAGAGCAAAAATTAACCATCTCCCTTTTGGTCTCTACACATCCTCCGCATTCTTCAGTCTGAGGGAGATGGTCATTCGTAAACACATTCTCCAACAGTAAAGTTATCCAGCAACACTTGTGCTTTTCCCGCAACGGCCGTGGCCAGGCTGCCTTAAGCCCCCTTCATAGGGCTGCCAAGAGGAGTCAGTGGTACACTGTGCAGCACTCGCAAAGCCCTCTCCCACGGCTATTAGTGACCATTCATCTGGGGAGCCTGGGAAAATGCCTCTCCAGCCTGCCGTGGCCATGGGGAAACAGGCTGGCAGGTGTTCCCTCCCCCTAAGCCCTGGCACCTGTGCAGGGAGAGGAAGAAGGAACCAGCGCTGCCATGGGCTAAAAGAGACTGAGGTACCACTGTGCCAGGGCTCCTCTAGCTCCTCTAGCTCCTCTCGCTCGTAGGAAGACTCTCAAACAGCAGGCTGAACTATACCGGAGCTCTGCCTCGCACGGAGAAATCAGTGTGACTGGATCAGTGCTAATAGCAGGCACAAGACATCTGGTAATGTGCTTTGGCAGTTTGAAATGGCATTTTAACTAAATCCCTGTAAAATGGGTCTTCTCAGTTTACACTCTACATATGCACACAAACATAAAGACCTCTACGGACTACAAAATCACTTCCCCTTGAGGTGAAACAATACTGGACCAGAGACAATGAAAGTCAATCAGCACGATCAGCAGTTTTAGTAAACAACGTGTCCAGGTTGTGTCGTCTTAGAGAGCCGCTCCTTTAGCTTGTTTTCTGCAGAGCAGCGTTATCACAGTCATGAAGACAACATAACCACCAGCTTCCTCACTCAAATATCATATCAAATGACAAAAATGTATTCCTCAAAGCACAGAGAACCTATTATCTGCTCATTTTCAATCTGTAATTACTCTGAGAAATGTGGGTGTGTGCAACACGGTCTACCAAGGAGAATGCAGAGGCCTCTCCCAAGCTCCCCTTCCCCGGGCTTCTAACGTCTAGCATGTCCACTCTGCCTGTCCGGAGCCAAGATGTTTGGTGGGAAAAGTTCCCTCTGTTCATCTCTCTAAAAACATAAATAAATCACATCACTATGAGCTAATCATGAAGTCTCAAATAGCGTGGGTAAAAAAATGAGGGAGGGCTGGGGGTTGACAGTTGGAAATTGGCCTCTGCAGCTGAGATTTGAAGAAATGACTTGGATTTATGTTGGCAGAAGACATGGGATAAGCCCCGGAGTGACATGTTCACTGGGTGCTATAGACACATAGGCCCCCACACATAAGTACAATAACCCTCAGAGGTAGCTCAGATACGGACACTTGCACTGAAGGACCTTGGAATGTAAAAAGCTGTTGATGGCTCATTTGAAGTGCCAACAGCTGAGGCTGTTATGCTGTTCTTACTGCTGTCTGTTGGCGGAAGCCCCTGTGATTTCACACTGGCACCAGCTCAAACACCGCCTCATACAAGACCCACAATGCCCCCCCACACCGTCCCACACATAGCACCGCACTCTGTCCGCCTATTCTTGGCCCAGACATCGGCACTGCCCTGCCTGACACCTTTCTCTGTAGGCAGCAACATGCATGTGCACGTGTTCCAGCACATACACATGTCCCACTCCGGGACATTCGGCTTAGTGCTGCTCTCCAATAACATAATGCTGCACACAGATGCAAACGGGTCCTCTGCTGAAACAGATACACGCTTCCACTCCCTGCTACGGACAGTCTGAAAGTGCTGTGAGGATTAGCAGGTTAGCGTTTGACCTCCTTGCAGAATAGACGACCCCAATACTTAATACCCACCCTGAGGTTTGCTGGGCTTCCCTCCCTAAGCCTTTAGCCTGTCCTCCCCTTTTTATGGCTCCTGCCTGCCTGCTTACTTCTCACAGCCACAGTCTCCACCTTTACTGCTCTGTCGCCTCCCTCACATGGGACAATGAAAAGACCAAGAATGTCATTACACTCACTTAAGGCCTTTAACAGCACTGCAGCACATGAACAGTGTGGGCCTGTTCGAGGCGCTGCACCTTTTCATGTTCTGAGAGGGGAAAATTCTCCGATATGGTATGGAGTCATGTTCCACTGCTTACATTCTTTTTGGCAATGCTGCAAGGAGCTTAATCATTTTACATGCATATTTCTCTGCTGAAATACTGATAGTCCCCTTGTTCACACAGCGGAGTGAATCTGTGTGTGTGTGTGTGTGTGTGTGTGTGTGTGTGTGTGTGTGTGTGTGTGTGTGTGTGTGTGTGTGTGTGTGTGTGTGTGTGTGTGTGTGTGTGTGTGTGTGTGCGATCTCCATCATTAGAGATGTCTGTCTTTCCTCAGTCTGTCATGGGCAATATGAGATGGGCTTTTCAGTAACCTTACACTGTCGGCCTGTTCACACCTTGCCCAGGGGAGGATATATCTCTGCAGCACACTGTCACTGCTTTTGATTCTCACTGGTCCTGTAGTGTGTGTGTGTGTGTGTGTGTGTGTGTATGTGTGTATGTGTGTATGTGTGTTTACTGTACGATGACTATGCATTTATCAAGAAAATGCTAAAAGTTGAACAGTGCACACGTGAGTCCCTGTGTGAAAACAGTTGTAGTGGATGAGAATACATGAGTGAGTGAGTGAGTGAGTGTGTGTGTGTGTGTGTGTGTGTGTGTGTGTGTGTGTGTGTGTGTGTGTGTGTGTGTGTGTGTGTGTGTGTGTGTGTGTGTGTGTGAGTGTGTGAGTGTGTGTGTGTGTGAGTGTGTGAGTGAGTGTGTGTGTGAGTGTGTGAGTGAGTGTGTGTGTGTGTGAGTGTGTGTGTGTGTGTGTGTGTGTGTGTGTGTGTGGGGGGGGGGGTAGCGTGAGAGGCAGGGCTGCAGCCACAGGAGAAACTTTATGGGACCGACTGCCCTGTAATCCCACTCTCTCAGTCAGGCCTGCCCCGCTGAGTGAGCCCAGTTTAACTGCCCTTAACTGCTACCTGTGTCAGACCTGTCTGCCTTACAACACGCAGCTGGGGGCTCCTGTGAAGCCGGGCTTACAGCGCTTCAAAGGCATGTGAGTGGGTGGCTGGAGGAATGTACAGGCAGTGGATGAATAGGGATGAGCTGCCTCGGCTTATTAACACTGGTACTTCATTTACTGATTTTTCTGTGTGTGTATTTAGCTGAAAGTGTGTGTGTGTGTGTGTGTGTGTGTGTGTGACCCAGCAACTGTTTTCACTGTCATCCAGTTAACTACAAGTGCAGAGAAACAGGTGTGCCAATGCCACATTACATAGAAGGGTGACAAACATTAGGCCTTTTAATGGATTGACATTTTGTGCCAAGTTAAACAGTGCAACACAATGCAAAAGCTCCTATCAGCTCTTGCCTGCAGGTCACACCCTGGGCGTAGAGAACCGCCGTGTCTCAACTAGTTCTGTTGTCTTTCCACCCACACTCTCCTTAAAATGGTAGCCATGAAATACGTTTCAGACTGTTTTGTAACTCCACTCCCGTCCTTCTCAGAGCTCAGTGGTCCGCCCCCATGCACACAGCCGTATCTCTGCACCCAGATCCAAGTGAATAAATAATGGTTTTGGGTTCATAGCCAAAGTACACCATTTTACTTATTCAAGAGTTGATGACAGACACTCCTATGACAAGGAGAGGGAAGACAAAGACGACTACATTCCAGAGCAATGAGCAACACTGAACTCAAAACAGAACAAATATCATTTGTATCACCAAATAACAATGTAAACTAGTGCTTCAAGTGAATACAAGAAGTAGCCATGTTATGCACAGTAATGATCATGAAGCAATAAATCCCCTCAGCAGAAACACTGCACTAGTCAGCTCCCGTGCAGTCGCTGGGGGCCACAGGGTGGTGGGGTACCTTTCACAGAAAAGGCCGAAGCAGGTGCCAGCTCCTTCTTGTGTTTGGGCTGTCTTCTATTGTGGAGGGACTCTGTGTACTGCTTAACCCTGCGGTCCACGGCATGGCGAAGCAGGGCTGTAGCCTCCTGCAGACGGTGAGCACATGTGAGTACAGCAGCATGTTTGGATGATGAGCACGGCTAAACAACGGGACAGAGGAAGTCTCAGGAAAGGCAGCAACAATGAAAAGCTCTAAAGAAGAATAGACAGAAGGCTCAAAGTCATTTCAGATTCCACGCTGAGGCCGTCCTCTGAAAAGGCCCCCAGCCGAACAGAAGCCATATATTCACTCACACACATATTCACACCCACGCCCTTCTCCCTGTGTCCGTACCTCGATGTGGTCCGCAGTAAACCAGCTGGCGTCCTCTTGGCCGCCCAGGGGCAGAACGTGGAGATCCACCAGCACAGCAAAGTTCCCACACTGTAACAAAAAGAGGAAGGACAGCCACAGGTTGCTGAGGGGCATTGAGCTCACAGACAACAAAGGAAATCAGAGTGTGGGTGATTGACAGCAAGACAAACCACAACGACCCCCTGTGTCCTCAAACATCACCCCAGGCCTCTCAGAGCAGCCCCCTTCCTCCTGTTTCTCTGTCTAGCCATCTCTTTACCAATCTCTTTACACAAAGGTATGGACCTGTCTGTCTCCTCAGATTTCTCCTTTCTCAGCGTAAAAACTCTTCCTTGTTCTACAAGCTTTGCAGGGCAGTCAGTGCCTCCAGCCTGCACAAGTTGGAATATGTCCCACATAAAAATAAAACTCCCCATATCCACCCTAAAGCTCTACACGCTTTTGCACTTCTGTGCTGTAGCATTTGAGTGCTGTGAAAAGTGAGCAGAGGGCTGCAGAGTGGATTCCTGCAGCACTACGTCACTGTGTCAGTGACAATAAGCTACAAGGCCCAGGGAGGCCAGAGATGCCGCGGCTGGTTAAGTTGCCGTTACATCTTTTTCAGGCCAGCCTGATTATTGTTTGCACATGAGTGCAAGAGCTGCCCACTGCACAGAGCAAATGGATGTGGGTCTCGTGTGAACTTCGCCTCTCCCTGGACAAGGAAGTAATGGATGGACTGAGACCACCCACAGCACGACGCAGAGGAGCAACAAGCGCTGCCCTAAAGCCAGAGTGATAGCGCAGCAAAAAGCACCGACCTGAACGGGGCAGAAAAAACTCAGAGCTGCATGAAGACAAAAGCAGACAGATGTCAGGGCCGCGGTGTGGAGCTGGGAAGGAGTGTGTACAAACAGATGAGGTTATTCATTTAGTAACAGGGAATACTCGTGCACACTAGAAGCTTTGTCTTGAGCCCGGAGCCCTGCAGACAGAATCACTGAACTCTACAGACCAGAGGGACGATGCTAAGGCCTCGCTCTCAGGGCGAAGGCCCCCGCTATTCAGGTCCTCATTCTAGACTCAGGCTTACGTCTCCCTCCACCTCCAAACCATCCCCTCCTGTTTAAGAAGGAGTAAAGTCAGCGCTTTCATCCAAGAAGGAGTGTGAGCAAGTGTTACTTGCTGCTCTTAAACAGAAGCTGAGAATAGTGACATTAAAAGATTAAATACTGGCTTTAAGCATCTCCAGCTGACAAACGTTTCTTTTTTGTCTTTTCTCGTAGCTTCAGGTGAAATGAAGCTGCTTCCTCATATCTCAGAGGTCAACTAGAGGGGAGGGCGCCCCCATATGACCGATCAGTGAACATCTCAGCTGATTTCAGTCATAGATTCCTCCGTATGTGAAGTCCTGAAGTGCTCCTGGGTGCCAGCTCGTATTGAAGTGTGTCTCTCTATTAGTGTTACCAAGACTAGCGGGACATTAGAGTGAACTCACGTCTCTTCTAAAGGCCATGCAGTCATCTGTGCTCATCACTCCTTCATCTGGAAATATGTGAGAACAAGAGTCCAGCCGTCGAGAGGTGATAGCCATAAACAAACAACTCTGAGAAGAAACTTTGCAAAAATAGAAACAGAAGCACAAAAACATGCTTTCACAAAGACAAGAATGCCTGGCACCGGGACAGAGCCCCCTTTATATGCGAGCTCCTCATGTATAAAATGTGTGCATGTTGCCTGTCAGCATCAGCTCGTCCCTACAGATCAGTATTCTCTCCATCCTCTGCCCTTTGTCTGCAGAGGTCCACGGATGACTGGTGGCCTCAGCTGACTGCCTCCAACAATTACCAGTGTGTGGGAAAGCCTAGCAGCAGAGGGCCAGGGCCTGTCAATCAGACACAGGGCCTGACGGGTGGATGAGCCCCACAGTGGGCTCCTGGGTCTGGACTTGACACATGCTGCGCGGGTTTTAGCATCCTGACTTTTGAGAGCTAAGGCGGCTTTACACATAGAGGGAGAGAGCAGGAGCTCTGCCACTGCGTCGGCGGTTTATTAGTTAGCAGGTTTTCACCACCGGGGTCATTTCTGAGCTCACAGTCGATGCTTGTGTGGCGTCAGACTCCTGTACGATGAGGTGTTTCTAATATTCTGCCCCAAGCGTGCGTGTGAAGCCTGACAGGGACCACACGGCTCAGAATGACACGAGCTTATGCAAGCTCTAAAGAGCAGCACAGGGTTAATTTGATCAATATCCTGGAGCGAAGAGAGCGGAGAAGGGAGTGCATCCTTATGGAGAGACACAGCAGGGTGAATCCCCTAAAGTGGTTTCTGAGCTTCTCATTGGCTCGGTGCTTTGGGCTGGGAGCCAGACATGTAGCAAGCCTTAGACTAACTTCTTTTTATCACATTAGAGCAGCAGACAGGACTCAACTGGGAGCTGGACATTAATGATAAACACAAAAACACCATGTGATTCCCGGGGCTTCTCAGAAACGGGGAATTTGTCAGGAATGCAAACTAATGCAATCACTCTAATGAGAAAACAATGAATTTGCCCGGCAAAATTGGCAGTTTGGTGGAGGCCACATTTCCCACTTTCGTGTCAATCTTTGAGTCCGGGCCGTGCTGGTTAGGTGCCGCTATCAGAGCTCTTACAAAGGCCGACTGTGTCGAGTGTGGAGGATAAGACAAAAAAGCTGCACAATCTAATTTTACACAAAGGCTCTGACTACAATCACATCATGTGGTCTAAATTTGTCAACTCCCTGCACAAAGAGTGACCTGTGGTTCTCTGAGCTGAACTCTGTCGCGAACTATGACCTCCATGTACCCCCCCCCCCCAAAGCCCAGCTATGGCCCCTCTTTAGTGAGAGCTCTGCACCTCGGCTGTAATACAGACCAGTCGAGCTTTATCTTCACTGAGCGACCTGGAGGGAAAAATCTGCTCGGTAGCCCTCTGACCAAACATCTCTACCTCTGCCTGTCTCCTCAGGATCCTGAAGGCTTTCATTAATCCAACATATTCATTTATCGGATTCATGAACCGTCTTATTTTGTGTACTTGGTTTCGATGCATTTAAGGCAAAGCTCTGAGAAACTGTCGCTGTTGTTGGAGAGAAAGGTTTGATAAAGGGACAACTTCTAGAGGAAGTTCCTCTTTTCATAGCAGCTAAAGTGGGCCAGCGCTGCTTTGTTCCCTGCCTTGCACAGGCTTTTTAGAGTTATGAACAGAGGCTGAAGGCTGAATGAGAGGCGGCAAGGAGCGCTACTTAATACCAAATCCTTTATTGTGCCATCTTTTGTGTGCTGTCACACAGAGAATGAATAGGACTGAGTTTTCCTGCAGGCTAAGCTCAACTTCTCCATCCTAATTCTCTCCAGTGCCAATCTGATAGCCATGACCTGCAGGAAAAAAGGGGGTTAACAAAGACAAAAACATCGGGAGCATTTGAGACCGAAGCAGCCCACAACTCACAACATGAGAAAATTCTTTCTTATTTTCTGTCAGGAAATAAACAAGTCCCGACTCAAACCTCCTGACGGCTCCTTTCCCTTTCTAGTCTTCGGGGCTCTGGTCTATATCACTCTCAGTTCCCAAAACACTCTCTACCTTCCCTTATCTCTCTCCCAGACCCGGCTCTCCGTCCTCCCGCCTGTGTGCTCCAAGTTGGGCACGGGGCCCAAACTCTACGAGCTGCTTCACTCGCCTCCCCACCTCGCTGCCCTTTGCCACTGCTATCGCGCCGTATAAGAACCAGACCTTCTCGGACTGCACTTAGCTCAGAGGCTAACACTAACCAGCCGCAGATGTTTACACTGGGAGAGAAGGGGCAGCAGATGCAGTCTCACTCAATAAAACTTGCATCTCTCCTGCTCTCCCTTTGTCTCTCTCTCTTTCCGACTTTCTTTCTCTCTTTCTGCAAGTCTGCAAAGAACCCAGGGGAGCTCTTTAGATGTGTGGGTGTGACAGCCTTGCTCTCAGGCTTTATTTGTCTCATTCCCAGCTCTCTGTGCTGTGAGTCACCTGGGTTTCCCCTTGAAAAAAAGACGTTTCTTTTTTCCCATTCCTCAAACTGCGCCGAGACTTGATTATTATTGAGGTGAATGTTATTTACAGCTAGTGCACAGAAATGCTCTGTGTGCAAAGCTCCTTTCATTCAGGTGAATGTTAGCACACCTGAGTCCTCTTTATTTGATGATAAAAAGAGACACAACCCAAGAGTGGAATTTGAGCAGCAAGAACAGACAGGAATATCTCCAGGTAACAGTCAGCAAACAAAACTCAGGCACACATCCCTGAGAAATTGGTAGATAGAGGCTGAGAAGTGTTTGGCCTCATTAGGAGGGGACGTGGAGCAGCGCTGAGATGAAAGGGGGCTTTTAGCTTCCCCAAGTGTCATAATGTTTCTAATCAGATGGAGGTGATTCTGTATGTGTGGTCCAACATGAGCTCAACTACACAGTGACAACAACACTAAACAGCACGTAAACCTCTGACATTCAGCTGCTCTGTGCTGCCTCCATCTTCTATTCTTCTGCCCGCTGCGTTGGATGGTTACACTCAGCCGCGCATGTTGCTAATAGAAGGCAGATTGCCGAGCTCTGCTGCAGTAATGTGCTGGCAGACAGCGAGCGCTTCAGTGGATCAGGGTTTTAGCCTGCAGGCCCTTTTCGGGAGGTCTGAGAAGTGGCAGGTCACTATATAGTCAAAGCCTATTTAAGGAGGAGCATACCAGCACCTCCTGCAGGGAGGGAGCCGCTTTGAAAAGATCCCAGAGGAGAGAATCATAAAAACCAACTGAACATGGCACGGTGAATCCAAGAACATCACTCATAACTCTTCAATAATCCTCGCTCTGTGTTTACAGCGAGCCTCTGTGCAGACTTTTGTTCTCCAGTATCCTGAGAAGCTACTTCATTCATGGCGGTGGTGTGTTTGTTTTGCGAAAAAGGAACTTGGGTAGCGCCTTGAATGCTATTGTTTGGACTGATCCCTCCTAACATACTTGTTTGTGGTTAGTTGGTTAAGTATGGTAGAGCCTGTGAGCATTTTCTCAGGCAGAGTAACACAACAGTATCATTATGTGCCCAGTGGGAAGGAACCTTCCGTGAACCTCCAGGGTTTTACTCTCCCACAACCAGCCGAGGGGGGTGGTGGGGGGGGCCTGAATGCAGGCATGCATATGAAACAAATAAAGGGAGTGAACGCAATATCTGGTCAACTAGGCACACACGGCATTACGGAGGATGTGAGAGATCAGCGCAAATGTCTGCAGCCCCCGTCCAAAACTCTGAGTAAATGAAACATCAACAAAGCAGAGGCCGGTGGCTTGTCCTGCACTTAACAAAAGCATCTGATGTGTATTATTCCTGACGGAGCATCAGACTGAGGACGGACAGCTTGGCTGTTTAATAGACCCAGTTTCCTCTGCCCTGTTTGGCTGTGGCCATTGACTAAAGACTCTCGGGGAGGCGGGCAGCTGAGATTTACAAAAGGAGACCAGAGACTCAGAGAGAGGACGAACAACAGCGTCAGAACGAGATGGCCCGACAGCTGGAACATGTGTCTGTACTTCCCTCTGGTGGCCAAAGACTGAGACAGACAAAACCATGAACATGATCAATTATTATTAACAGCGTAATAAAAAGAGAAGCGAGCAAATATATCCTGCAGTGCAGCAGCTCACTGGGTTAACACACACCATAATAAGCTCAGTCTCAGATTCAGATAATAATAATAATAATCAAGTCAAGGAAAGCATATTAAGGACAAGGGACATGGGGAGTTACAACAAGTTAAGTATAAAGATAAGAGCAACAATAGGTAATAAAAACCAACATGTCAGAAAATTCCTCCACAGTAACAAAAAGAGTAAGGTCTGTGTTCAGAAGAGATAAAGGACTATATAATAACACCGGCCTGAAGGCCAGTAAAACTAACTGAGCTGTTTATTGAGGACGCTGCTAAGAAAAAATCTCTAATTAAAGTTTCACCTCGTGCTTCAGTATCTTGTGTGCATTTTATCCTCCAAACATTTTATTCAAAGTTATTATGAAGCTTTGTGGTCGATTAAAAGCACTCAAAAACTCAGAGACACTAAAGAATAAGAGTAAGACGTCTTTGATTTTGTGATTACATTAATTTAGTTTTCCAGTTTTTAAAATGTAACATGGCTGAATACAGTTTGCTGAAGGTGTCTATAAGGAGCTCCCTCTGTGTGTGTTCAGCCTTATCTCAGAGGTAGGCTGATGGAGCTACTGTAAAGCTGAACATTTCAACAGCACATAAATACTGAATCTCTTATTATAACTCAACCCTGTTTATTATAACACGTCAGCTCAGACAACAACTACTGTATCCAGTGTTTCATTGTGACTTACCTTAATGACATATTTGACCGGAGCCATGGCAGTGAACACAGCTAGATTCAGCTGGAACAAGAGGACAGTTACTGTTAGTCGTGATCACACAGTTACAGTCGTGGATCACAGTTACAGTCGTGGATCACAGTTACTGTCGTGGATCACAGTTACTGTCGTGGATCATACAGTTACAGTCATGGATCACACAGTTACAGTCGTGATCACAGTTACAGTGGTGGGTCACAGTTGCAGTGATGGATCACAGTTACAGTGGTGGATCACACAGTTACAGTTGTGGATCACAGTTACAGTCGTAGATCACACAGTTATAGTCATAGATCACACAGTTATAGTCATGGGTCACACAGTTATAGTCGTGGATCACAGTTACAGTGGTGGATCACAGTTGCAGTAGTGGATCACAGTTACAGTGGTGGATCACACAGTTACAGTCGTGGATCACACAGTTACAGTCATAGATCACACAGTTATAGTCATAGATCACACAGTTATAGTCGAGGGTCACACAGTTATAGTCGTGGATCACAGTTACAGTGGTGGATCACAGTTGCAGTAGTGGATCACAGTTACAGTGGTGGATCACACAGTTACAGTCGTGGATCACACATTTACAGTCATAGATCACACAGTTATAGTCATAGATCACACAGTTATAGTAGAGGGTCACACAGTTATAGTCGTGGATCACAGTTACAGTGGTGGATCACAGTTGCAGTAGTGGATCACAGTTACAGTGGTGGATCACACAGTTATAGTCATGGGTCACACAGTTATAGTCGTGGATCACAGTTACAGTCGTGGATCACAGTTGCAGTAGTGGATCACAGTTACAGTGGTGGATCACACAGTTACAGTGGTGGATCACAGTTACAGTCGTAGATCACACAGTTATAGTCATAGATCACACAGTTATAGTCATGGGTCACACAGTTATAGTCATGGGTCACACAGTTATAGTCGTGGATCACAGTTACAGTGGTGGATCACAGTTGCAGTAGTGGATCACAGTTACAGTGGTGGATCACACAATTACAGTCATAGATCACACAGTTATAGTCATAGATCACACAGTTATAGTCGTGGGTCACACAGTTATAGTCGTGGATCACAGTTACAGTGGTGGATCACAGTTGCAGTAGTGGATCACAGTTACAGTGGTGGATCACACAGTTACAGTCGTGGATCACACAGTTACAGTCATAGATCACACAGTTATAGTCATAGATCACACAGTTATAGTCATGGGTCACACAGTTATAGTCGTGGATCACAGTTACAGTGGTGGATCACAGTTGCCGTAGTGGATCACACAGTTACAGTCGTGGATCACACAGTTACAGTCATAGATCACACAGTTATAGTCATAGATCACACAGTTACAGTCGTGGATCACAGTTACAGTCATAGATCACACAGTTATAGTCATAGATCACACAGTTACAGTCGTGGATCACAGTTACAGTCGTGATCACAGTTACAGTGGTGGGTCACAGTTGCAGTGATGGATCACAGTTACAGTAGTGGATCACACAGTTACAGTAGTGGATCACACAGTTACAGTCATAGATCACACAGTTATAGTCATAGATCACACAGTTACAGTCGTGGATCACACAGTTACAGTCATAGATCACACAGTTATAGTCATAGATCACACAGTTATAGTCATGGGTCACACAGTTATAGTCATGGATCACACAGTTATAGTCATGGATCACAGTTACAGTGGTGGATCACAGTTACAGTGGTGGATCACACAGTTATAGTCGTGGATCACAGTTACAGTCGTAGATCACACAGTTATAGTCATGGATCACAGTTACAGTAGTGGATCACACAGTTACAGTCGTAGATCACACAGTTATAGTCATAGATCACACAGTTACAGTCGTGGATCACACAATTACAGTCTTAGATCACACAGTTATAGTCATGGGTCACACAGTTATAGTCATGGATCACAGTTACAGTGGTGGATCACACAGTTACAGTCGTGGATCACAGTTACAGTCGTGGATCACACAGTTATAGTCATGTATCACACAGTTATAGTCATGGATCACAGTTACAGTAGTGGATCACACAGTTACAGTCGTGGATCACACAGTTACAGTCGTGGATCACACAGTTACAGTAGTGGATCACAGTTACAGTGGTGGATCACACAGTTACCTAAACATGTAAACAGCACCAGTTCATAACAAATGTTAAGTTACACAATTCCACCTTATCTATCTTATATTATCATAGTTCTCCTGTCCGCAGTGCACCCTGCTGTTGTCAGCAGCTGAACAGGGTTGAAGCAGTATTACACTAAAGCATGCTGGTTGGTTAGACTTTAACTAGCTGTGGTAATTAGAGGGTTATCGGTTCAGGTGATTTGAACACCTGGACACACCGGATCAATAATTACTGCTAAGAGACGACACTGCGGCTCTAAAGTTAAACCGACATCAGCAAATGACACGTTAGTGACTCTAAAAACGTCTAATATCACATGTGCTCGCCCTGACGCTGCGTAAGTCCACTAAAGTAGATCAATAATAATGAACAGCTTTCATACCGCCATCAGTTTTCAAACGACACGGCGACGGAAGATGACGTCACTCCATGTGTAGTCCAATGACCGGAAACTCAATGTCACTTGTAGTTCGGAGCGGATGACTTCAGGTAAAAACAAACCCTCGGAAATACTAAATAATGTAGAAAAGACTGCTCAGCTCTGCTTTAAACGAGGCCGTGGAGTTGTTCTTGTTCTCAGGCTGATTTCTAAACTGGCGAAAGGCTGTTCATCCGTTAGGACCCCACTAGGACCCAACACGGTGACCGCTACCATGGAAACGAGTTACACTTTTCCCCGGACAGAAGCCATTTTTATATGAAATCAGCATGGTTTGACTTTTATTACATTTTATTTATTATTATTATTATTTATTATTATAATATCTGAATGGGCTGAACATGGAAACACTGCAGTACTAACTCTGACTCTAACTAACCCAGGACTGACACACCGAGTCCTCCTCAGGTCGACCTGCTGCCGCCATGGTGTCCCGGCGGGTCAGGCAGTCTCCCTCTGTGTGCACGGACCTCCCCCTGGACAACACCGACATCTGCGGCGGGCTCGGCCTGCTGAGGACGCTGCTCCGGTCCTCCTTTGGTCCGACGGGGAGACTGAAACTAGTTCATAACAACATCGGAGGGCAAGTTGTGACCACTTCCACCTCCTCAGTCCTCCTGTCATCCTTTTCCTCCTCTCAGCCTTTTATCAACCTGATCAAGACCTCCATTCTCAACCACGTCTCTCGCTTCAGTGACTGTGGTCTGTTTGCTGCCATTTTCTGTTTGTCTCTTGTGGAGGAAGCTCGGCAGTCTGCTGTCAGAGGACACGTGAGCATCAGGGTGAACCAGCACGTGCTGGGGCTGTGCACGGCTTACCTGCAGGGGGAACACTGCGCCTGTAAAGTCAAGCTGGACTTCTGCAGCAGCCACAACCTCATCAGATTAGCTGCCAGTGTCATCTCCAGCAAGCCGGCGTGTGTGCTGACCGGCCCAGAAGTTCTCCACGTCAGCAGGCTGGCCGTACAGGCCTTTCTGCTGACCGTTCCCTGCGGCAGCCCGGGGGCCGTCACACTTGGCAGAGTAGTGACCGTCTTCGTTGAAGGCTTCCCCGTGCTCACCTCTGCGGTGTTTCCAGGTTTACTCCTCCACACTCCTGATGCCCTGTGCCTCAGGGAGGCGGGGAACCCACTGCGCGTGGTGTTGTTCAGCACATCTCTTGCCGGGGACCTTTCTGAACTTGGGGATGGGATAGTGGAGGTGCGTCCAGGTGTGGACACAGACTCGCAGATCCTGGATGAACTCCTGGAGCTCGGCGAGCGGGTTGTTAAAGACGGGGCGAAGCTGTTCGTGTGCCAGAAGGTCATACATCCGGTCCTGCAGCAGTACCTGAGCAGTCATGGTGTCGTGGTGATAGAGAGACTGGGATTCCCCCTCATGGAGCCCCTAATCCAGCTGACAGGTAGGTCCTGGGTGAATCTGTTATCCATCATGTTGAAGCTCCTCCAGGTTCAAACAAAGGTTGACTGAATCTGTCAGCAGGTTCCTCTTTAATGTCTGTCCACTAACAGGTGCTCAGCCCGTGGCCACCTTACACACCACAGTCCCAGCCCAGGCCTACGGCCAGGTGGGGGGTCTCAGCATGAAGAACGTCGGATCCAAGACGATGCTGCATTTACACCCTCCTGGGGAGTCGGAGATCTGTACGCTGATCCTCTGCCATAGGAGCGAGACGATGCTGAATGAGCTGAAGGTGAGGAGTGTAGTGCTGGATGTACCATCTCCACCACAGAATATCCTGTAAAGGTGGAACCTGCTCAATAACAAATACCCATGGGGGGGGGGGGCTCTTCTATACTAAACAGTGAGAGGTGGACGAGGCAGATGAAGTGATGTGTGAGTTTGTCTGTTACAGGTTTCGTGCCAGAAGACTGAACATGTGTTGAGGCTCACGCTGAGGGACCCGTCTGCCTTACTGGGGGGGGGCTGCACTGAGACCCACTTGGCTGCGTACATCAGACAGCAGGTGAGATCCAGCGGTTAGTCTGATCCCACAGTGACCTCTTTTAATTAAAGTGTGTCTTAATTCCACCGTGTCTTCATCTCAGAGCCTGAATGGCGTCACAGAGAGCCTCTCAGCGCTGGGGTGCACTCACACAGACTACCTTCTGGGCGTGGAGGCCTTCTGCCGCTCTCTGGAGTCCGTGGCCGCGGCGCTGGAGCACGATGGCGGGAATTCATTAATGGACCTGACTCACGGCCACCACTGGACCGTCCCCCCGGATGTCCTGGAGGGACACGTGGAGGACAGCCTGTGTGGCTGCGGGCTGGTGGAGGGACGTCCGGGTCAGAAGTGGACATATCTCCACACTAAATACCCACAGTTCTCTCCTGCGGCCCCGTGTAGAGACTCCCCCCTGCGGCCACGCGTGCTCGACTCCTTCACGGCTAAACTCAATGCTTTGCAAGTTGCCGTAGAAACTGCTAATCTAGCGCTGGATGTGCGACATGTCATTCAAGACACCAACTAGCAGAACGAGCTTTTCACCCATATGGACGTTTGGTTTGTGATGTTACCTCTTTTGACTCCCGCTCCTGTCCGGGGAAAACTAAACCCCTCCCCGTTGACTTGATGTAGAATAGTGGTACAAAGAACAAGAGACAGGAAATGACTTTATTAAGACCTGAAGACACCGTCAGGCTGATACAATCACTACAGTCCTGCATGTGCTGCTGACATTACATTCATTACAGTAATATTGGTTTGGCTTTAGCTAACACACACAGCTAACACACAGACATGAAGCCTGGAGCTATAAGACTCTTCAGGATCTTTTTCTGGATCAGATTAGAGATCAACAGCTCCGTTATGAGATGTGTCATCTAGTTCCAGTGTTTTGTTGTTTGTACATTCAGTATTTGCATAAAAAGAAACTTCTGGAACCGTTCATGTCTTCATGTGTGCATCAGGCTCCTCTTAGTCTTCTGGTAGGTTCCTGCACAGCGGCCCGTTGGGCACAGTGCTATGTAGTAAAAGTAGAAGCAGAGTAGTGCAGAGTTCTTCTGCTGTTGCTCCAGTTGTGATCTGCCCTCACAGGATGGCAGCAGGGAGCTTTTTCTGTCAGAAGACGAATGGAATCAGAGCCTTCCGTGGCTTGGGATAGTCTTTGAACTTCTCTCTGTAAAACCTGTAACAGAGGACATCAGCTGTCACTGACGGCACGTGGCGACACAGTTCGTGCTCACGCGTCCAGTACCTGTGGTGGTGATAGGCCCTCGGCCCGATGAAACACAGGCTAAACACGGCGAAGGAGAGCGCCGGAAGAGACCAGGTGGCCACAGCGTAGCCCAGCCACTCCACTATCTCCCCTAAGTAGTTGGCACCAGACACATATTCAAAGAGGCCTCCTGCAGGAGAGGCACAGGAGCACAGGTCACTACGAGCACAGACTCTGCTTATTTCACAGGGATCTCTGTTCTCACCTGTAGGGATCTTGTAAACTACTTCCCCTGGTTTCCTCAGGTGGTGTAGGATATAGTCACTGTGTATATTGATGGCCATTCCAACATAAAACAGCAGTAGACCTGGACAAGTATTCAGAATGTCAGGATACATGAAGCACATAGAAGAGAGAGAGAGCTGAATGAACTCCTACCGCCGGCACAGCGACCGTCGGCCGACCATCCATCATCAAAGCGAGCACAGTGCAGCAGATAGTGTCCCTGCAGGAAGCCGTTCAGCGAGCAGAAGACCCCCGCTGCCACCATCACGCTCAGTGGGAACGGCTGTCCTCTGGTCAGTAACGAGTAGACAAACGCCCTGTGATTGGCCAGCAGATGGACAGGGATGATGGAGCACTTTCAGCCATGCTGCTACGTGCAAAAAGACGTGTTTGATAATCAGACGCAGAGGCTTTCTGCACAGGATTTAGCATTTAAGTGCAGACCATTAAGCCTGATTCTTCATGGGGGGTCACAGTGCATTCCTCAGAGTGTTCTTGCCTTCAGATTATAGCAGCAGGAAAACTCATTTTTCAGGGTCTGAAAATGAGTTTTCTTCCACACACACTGCTTTCAGGAGCGCCGCCTGACCATTATCAGTGTTTAACGGTGAGTCTGTGCGGGGTAATGAGACAACGGGAAACTGGAAACATCAGCGACACAAACGGATGAATGAATGAGTGAAATGTGGATCCAGACCGGAGTGCCGGGGGCGCGCCTCCCCACACACAGCCACTAAGACGGGTCGCTGCTCGGCTCTTACCTCTGAAAGTAGTGCATGCAGAAGGTCCCCAGCAGCACGTGCTTCCCCAGGCTGGAGGCTTCATGTGAGGTGAGCATTAAGAGCAGGGGGACCAGGAGAGCCGGCATCTCCTGCAGGAACCAGGCCAGTCTGGCTGGGACCGCCCTGCCCGGAGGGGAGGGCCCCATGTGGCGCCCGTAGGAGGTCTGGGTCTTCCTGTGATGGACCAGGTGCCAGAGTCCCGTCAGGATCATCCCACAGCTGAGGCAGTTCACCAGGTCACCGTGGCAGTGCATCTCCCAGGTGTGCCCCCCCGGCTCAGTGATCTTTTCCTCTTTTGTCTTCTCTTTGATGTAAACGGCCCGTGACTCCTCCCACAGCAGAGAGGCGTGTCAGCACATGACGGTGTTCCTTTGTCACAGCTCAGGATCATCCTTTCCTCCGTGGAACGCACAGCGCTGATGCTACGTTGATGAATTTCTCAAAGGTGCAGCAGGAGTGAACAGATCTGGACCCTGGACCGGATGTTCAGACACCCACCGCACATCAGCACGTCCAGCAGATCTGACTGGACAAAGTGTCAGCTGACCCTCCGACTGGAAACACAGCCCTCCTCATCACCATCCAGTGGGTGAGAGACGGGCCGACTGCACTCACCAGGACCTCACCAGGACCTCACCAGGACAGTGAAGTTCTGGTGCAGCACTGATGACGTTGTTACCATGAATGTGTGAGTGGCCTCTGACTGAGCTCCAGCTTCCTCGTGTGCAGAAATAATATTTTCGTTGTTTCTGACCAAACTAAAGTTCCTAAATTCTGAACTAAGTCCCTGAAATACACTCACGACAGAATAATGAAAGCTTTCTACCCTTTCAGGGAATTTTTAAGATTTGGCTTAGAGAGAAACTGTCGTTCTGAAAACAGAATGAAATAACTAATGAAGAACTCAAACAGTGAAGCCTCTTCTAGACCAGAACAGTATTGTGTTCTTCATCCATAGTTATGAACTCATGAAGCCGCCAAACAACTCTGAATCTGTGAATCTGTCTGAGATGATATTTATTTACTCTCTGGTTATTTTATCATTTGTGTTTTATTCTGTCTAATTTTACCTTTTTACTTTCTTTTTCTGGAGTCTGTTCATTGTAGATGATGGACTTTATATAAATGTCGGCTTCACCGTGTGTCCCGGCGGCTCCGTCTGCTAACAGCAGCTAAACTGGCTTCTTCTGCTGCAGCTCTAGAAGCAAAGGAAGCTGTAACCCTAAAGGAGTCAGTGGTGAAAGGTTCTGTGTGGCTGTAGAGGGCTGAAGAAGGAGACACCAGAGCAGACGTGCTTTTCAGTACATTTTACTTGTTTTGTAACATGAATCCACGGCCTCGTGTGAGGAGCCTTTTGGGATGCTTTGTCAGTGGAACCTGAGATAAAAAAAACTCCATTACGGGAGCAGTTAAGTAGTATATTTTAGGTTTATGACGTGTAAGTTCCCATTCTCTAAGCAAGAAGAAAAAATAATAATAATAATACAAAAACCATTTCTAGAAGACGAACAGATTCCTAAACAGAAAAGG
>NC_092023.1:425000-435000 GCF_042242105.1 Pempheris klunzingeri | reverse complement strand
TGCTTGAGCTCTGCGTGCTGCAGCTCTGGTGCGACTACAGAGACCAGAGAGGAGAAAGGCTAAAACATCACTGTGTGCTTGTGGGAAAGGTGGTGATGTTCCTCCTCACATCGCTCCTAAAACACCTTCCTAAATAATTCACATGGCAAACATCACAACAGGAGGAGCGAAGGCGGCGACTTACCCTTCTGGTCGATCCTCAGGTCGTACAGAGGTGTTCTATAGATGTCTGCGGGTGACAGGGCACAGCGGGAGAGGGGCACGTGGTGTGAAGGTCCCAGGATGAACACCCTACGACTGAGGAGCAACAGGACACGTCTCACTCTCTGTTCACTATCCGAGCTCGTGTGCAGCGTTCAGATAAGAAACAGTCGTGCAAAGCGGTTTCCTGAATGACAAACTTACGTAACAGAGGGATCAACCTGCTTGTAGGCATGTGCTGCACAAGCACCACAGTAGGTGTAGCCAGCATGCCTGCGAACAGACACACGGCCAGTTAGTACGAGGCGGCGTCAGACACAGAAACCTGACATGCTCACACTGACGGCGTTCTTACGGCGCTATGATGGCTCTGGCGGGTCTGATGGTGGACTCTGCTTTGGACAGCCAGCCCTCGAGCTGAGCGTTCAGCTGGGACCCTGAAACAGGACAAAGCAAAAACAATGAATGGTTTTTATTGCAGACCACAGACACACAGACAGACACAGACACAGACACACAGGTTCATGAAGAGGACGGCCCCTCGGACCATCTCTTCATGAATCAATGCAGAAGCATCAGCGTGTGGCAGGAAGTGATCTTTTTCAGCAGGGGTCAGATTTAACAGGAGGTGTGACCTGGGTGAACTCCAGATGTGCCGACTGGTTAATCTGGTCGTGTCAGCTGGTGAAAGCGGTAACTGTGTCTGGTTAAACACCTGTTACCGTGGTTACCTGCCTCACACCGACCACACACAGTGAAGTGAGCAGGGAACAGACCGACTGGTGTGATTAGAAAAGACAGATTAGGTGTGATCATCCTTCAGGTGGAGCCTCTGGCTGCTGTTTAATGCTGAACAGGTCCACAAGCGGTTTACAGGGGGGGGCTAGCAGCTAGCCAGTAACACGGGGGGAAGGGGAGCAACACGAAGCTTCCCTGCCCTGCCCCGTCTGTCCGAGGCAGAGAGCAGCACCAGACAGCTGCTGGGGGGGGGGGCTCACAGCAGGCAGGCCTGTTAGCACGGCTAGCTGCTAGCTGCTAGCTCTGACTAAACGCCTCTCAGGACGCCAGTCTGCTCTGAAACATTTCCATCGAGAGGAGGAAGTGCTGAATAAGCTCCAGCCAGCCGTGCAGCACACCGGAGGGGGGGGGGGTCAGAGCCGGTTAGCTGTTAGCCTTCCTCCAGCCCCCAGCAGCTAGCGTTAGCCTTCACCGGGAACTCGACGGTTTTTCATCAGCATAATGAAGGTCACACCGAATAAAAGCCAACAAACCCGATCGAACACACTGCCAGAAAACAACAGCCCCCAGCTAGCCCCCAGCTAGCCCCCAGCGGGCTACAGCGGAGCTCTGCTGACAGTTACCCGAAGCAGAGTACCAGCTCCCGGCGTGACTTGCTTCTCTGCACACCACTCGGTTCGACATCTTGGTTCCCAAGCCGCCTATCTTGGTTTGTTTGGCTCCTGTCAGGTGAAAGAAAGGAGAGACCGCAGCAGCCGGTGGGAGCTCGCCCGGAGAGGAGCCGCCTGCTAGCCGCTCGCTGCTACAGACAAAGGGCACGGGCAGCTGGGGGAGCTAGCTCAGGCGGCTAACGGGCTCCGGCAGCCGGCCGCTGTGTTGGCACCGCTGAGTCAGCTGGCTGCAAACGGCCGCTAACGTCAGTCTGCCGATAATAAAAGCAAAGGATGAAAGGCACAGATTACAAAGTCCTTGTAATGTGGCCGAACTGAGCAGCAGCGGGACTGAGACAGTCCGGCCGGAGGATTACTGTCGGTCTGTGCGGCCAGCTGAGGGGCGGCTCTGCGGCGGACAGCGCGATGGCGTCAGAGCTCCGTGATTGGCTGCTCCGCTAGCCGACGTGATCTGATTCGTGGAAAGATGTAGGAGGCGTGGCCTCCACGTAGTGGTTGTTTGATTATGAACTTGCGCTGCCCGTCAGGTGAGCGGGTAAGGTGGTGTTTGTTATCAGTGTTTCATTCACATGTTTAGATAAAAGCAAACTACACGTAGTGTGGGGCGGTCCTCGGGGAGTATACCTGCTCATGTCAGGACACACCTGAGAGTTTACCTGGTGTCTAGGATTGGGAAATACAACAGAGAGAATGCTGTCAGAAATGTGTCGTCAGTGATCACTTTCTTTCTGTGATGTTCAGAAGGTTTATTCCATTTTACTGCTGACTCATTAAACATTGTACCACAAACCAATTCAGATCAATTTAATTCAGATGTCTTATTGTTAAATGCACCGTGTACGATATGTATTATAAATAGAGAGAAAGGAGGAATGCCTGCAGCACTGTACAGTACAATACATACAAAGTAAACTATACACACTTGATCTCTTTAAATGCATCTGTGCTTTTAATCTGGGTTGAGATGTATTTTCTAAAACTGGGCCTGTGAGATAAATGAGATGAACCCTCTTCCAAGTCCTTCATCCAGACGGAGGAAAACTAAACCCCTTTTCTTTTATCTACATTTATGTCTATTTACTTATATTCTTTCCTGTATAGTTTTATTATTCATTTATTTATGTACAGTTTGTTTTATATTATTCCATTTAACCCTCCCGTTCGATGTGGAAAAATAACAGTGCTTTTATTCTGAAAATCTAGCCGGACATTATGCTCTTATTTTGTCAGCGGGGCGGAAGTGGAGGGTACGCTCGGAAGGCGGAAGTTAGCGGTGAGGATGTTTATGTGGTGACAGAGGAGGCAAAAGATCTCCATAAACCTCAAGCCTCAAATAAATGATCTAAAAGGTTCCCGCTGCTGAACGAGCAGATTCAGAGATGGCGGCCGCAGCTGAAGGCAAAGACTGCGGAGAAGTTATCAAGACCCGCCACAAGCAGGCGTTTGACTTCATATCCCAGGCTCTGAGGATCGACGAGGACGACTCGGGTCAGTCTGGGTAGTTAGCTAGTTTAGTTTAGTTTAGTTTAGTTTAGTTTAGTTTAGTTTAGTTAGTGGGTAGTTTGTTTAGTTAGTTAGTGGTTTGTCAGTTTAGTTCGTGGTTAGTTTGTTTGTTTAGTTAGTAGTTAGTTAGTCAGTCAGTTAGTAGTTAGTGGTGTGTTAGTTAGTCAGTTAGTTAGTAGTTAGTGGTGTGTTAGTTAGTTAGTCAGTCAGTTAGTAGTTAGTGGTGTGTTAGTTAGTGGTGTATTAGTTAGTTAGTTAGTAGTTAGTGGTGTGTTAGTTAGTTAGTTAGTTAGTTAGTTAGTTAGTTAGTGGTGTGTTAGTTAGTTAGTTAGTTAGTTAGTTAGTCAATCAGTTAGTAGTTAGTGGTGTGTTAGTTAGTCAGTTAGTTAGTGGTGTGTTAGTTAGTTAGTTAGTTAGTTAGTTAGTAGTTAGTGGTGTGTCTGAGGCAGTGGTGTGTGTTATGGACCCCCCCCTCTCTCTGGTGACAGGGGACAAGGAGCAGGCGGTGCGCTGGTACAAGAAGGGCATCATGGAGCTGGAGCGGGGCGTCGCCGTGGAGCTCACAGGACAAGGTGACGGCTGGCTGACTCTGGATGATCGTCCTGTGACCTGAAGCGTGTTCTGACCTCCACGTTTGGTTCGCAGGGGACCAGTATGAGCGAGCGAAGAGGCTCCAGGACAAGATGGTCGCCAACCTCACCAAGGCCAAAGACCGGCTGGCCCTCTTAGGTACGTGGCTTCCAGCCCGCCGTGCCGTCTGAGCTGAGCGGGATGCTGAAGGTCGGTGCTGCTCTTCTTTCACAGAGGCCGTGCTGGCGTCCAAAAGCAGCAGAGATCCCCGGAGAAGCTCCGGTCTGGTCTCTCCCCAGCCGAAGCCTGTGCCCAAAAGCCAGCCGGCAGGGCGAGGGCCGTCCACCAACGCCAGGCCCTCCGCCGCTGTCAGACCCCCGTCTAGACCCTCTGATCCAAAGGTGATGTCGTTCTCCACTTATTTCACGTTGTCTGACTCCGATGAAGCGCGTAATGCTCTCCGGGTGTTTTTGTTCCTGCTAAGGTGACCCCACGGGTGGGAAGAGGGCAAAATGGAAAACCTGCAGCGGTGAAGCAGCCCCCAAAGAGGGACATGAGGAACTTTAAGAATGTGGACAGCAAACTGGCCAACTTGATTCTGAATGAGATCGTGGACAGGTACTCAGGGCTCCTGCAGCAGCCGCACACTCGGCGTGTCACTCAAAAAGAGCTGCTGTTTAAGTGGCTGTCTGTCTTCATTGCAGCGGCTCATCTGTTTCCTTCGAAGACGTTGCAGGACAGGAACTGGCCAAGCAGGCACTTCAGGAGATCGTCATCCTGCCCGCATTACGACCAGAGGTGATGACTGAAACATCAAACAGCTGCCGACCATCCTGCTGCTTTTCCAGCTTCATGTTTAATGCTCTTCACTTTTAGCTCTTCACTGGCCTCAGAGCTCCTGCTCGTGGTCTGCTCCTGTTTGGCCCTCCTGGAAACGGGAAGACCATGCTGGTGAGTCCCTTGTTGTTCCAGCACAGTTCAATCAGATCAAACTGTGCTCGATGATTTGAGTGCGGCTGCTGATAGTTTGGCTTCAGTGTTATTGGCTGAATCACGTCTCTTACTTCCTGTTACAGGCCAAAGCCGTCGCAGCCGAGTCAAACTCCACGTTCTTCAACATCAGCGCCGCCAGTTTGACCTCCAAATATGTAAGAAAACATGTTCATTGGTGTTCTCTGTGGAGCAGTGCACCACATTCAGACGAGCTGTGATGGTTTGAACATTTGCTGTCGTCACCGTCACAGGTGGGGGAGGGAGAGAAGCTGGTACGAGCGCTGTTTGCAGTCGCCAGAGAACTACAGCCCTCGGTCATCTTCATCGGTTTGTATGACTGTTTAGAGAATGTGCCTCCATGTCTCAGCTCACAAACACAGCCTTCGTTTTGTTCCTCTGCGCTCAGATGAAGTGGACAGCTTGCTCTGTGAGAGGAGGGAGGGGGAGCACGACGCCTCTCGCCGATTAAAGACCGAGTTCCTCATTGAGTTCGATGGGGTGAGTGCGGCAGCTGTCGCTCTGCGCCGTCTTCGATCATGACCCCAGCTCGTTCAGCGTGTTCCAGTCGCTGGTGTTATTTTCACAACAGCGCTTCCTGGTTTCAGGTGCAGTCGGGGGGGGGCGACAAGGTGCTGGTAATGGGAGCGACCAACAGGCCTCAGGAGCTGGACGAAGCAGTGCTGAGGTACAGAGTGCAGCTGCACTATATATCATATATCATATATATTTATATATTTATATTTTCCCCCATGTGCAATAGCCTTTCTATCTCACCTCATTCTTTCATTCTTTCACCATACATTTTTTTTTTTGTATATACTGTACATGTAAACATATATTCAATTCAATTCAATTCAATTTTATTTGTATAGCCCAATATCACAACAGAGTGTCTCACAGTGCTTTACAAAGTTCACTGAAATAAACAAGTGTAAGCGAACAAACAATCTAATAAAGAGTCCAGCAGTCGATGAGGCAAGTGGATCAGTCCGGTGGATCAGTCCGAGGCATCACCTGCCCTTTATGACCCTCCTTCTTCGGGAAGGAAAAACTCAAAAAACCCAGTGGGAAAAGAGAAACCTCCGGGAGCACCACAGTGAAGGAGAGATCCAGCTCCCAAGGACGGACAGGCTGGAGCCTAGGACAAACGCACATCCATTGGCTGATGGAGAACCACATCAGCGGGGCCAGGACCAGGATCCACAGGATCCACAGGAACCTGAGAGATGAGAAAGTACAGAAACGCTCCGGGGAAGATAGCAAGTTAGAGGCAGACATATATATATTTTATATTTTTTATTCCCTTTCTTTGTATGTGTGAACTGTATCTTGTATGTGAGAATCAGAACTGCTGCTGACTTGAAATTTCCCCATTGTGGGATAAATAAAGGAATATCTTATCTTATCTTATCTTATCTTACTAACAGCAGTTATTTCCTCTGAGGAAGCTCACCACAGTTTCTCTCCTGTGTTGGTCTTACAGGCGCTTCGCTAAAAGGGTTTATGTGGCGTTGCCGGACGTGGAGGTATTCACAGAGTCTGTCGGCGCACAATCACTGCAGCATTTTATACGTTCACTGACTTAACGGCTGTAACTGTCGTCCCTCCAGACAAGAGTCACGCTGCTGAAAAACCTTTTGGGAAAGCACGGCAACCCGCTGAGCAAGACCGAGCTGTCCTCCCTCGCCAAGTGAGTGTCACATTTACATGGCGTGCAGCCTCTCCTGTGCTTTTTCTGTTAACGTGCATTAATTCCCGGGTATGAAACCTGACAGAGCAACAGCAGGATATTCAGGAAGTGACCTGACGTCGTTGGCCAAAGACGCTGCACTCGGGCCGATCAGAGGTGACACGTCTTCCTCATTTTATGGTTGATGTATATTTAATCCTCCTCTTCCTCATCTGTGAATCCTGTCGTCCTCAGAGCTGGGACCAGAACAAGTCCGGAGTATGGCTGCTACTGAGGTAATGCTGTTAGTGCTCACAGTGCTCCCAGGGGTGCTTCAGGCCCCTTTACCTGCCGTCGTGTCCCGGTGCTGATCTGTGTGCTCTTGTCTCAGGTGCGGAACATCAGGATGAAGGATTTTGAGGACTCCCTGAAGCGCATTAAGGCCAGTGTGAGCCCAGCGACCCTGAACATGTACACCCAGTGGAACAAAGACTTTGGGGACACAACAGCTTTGTGAGCTTGATGTGAATTTGCACTAAAAGAAGAACCTGAAAACTAAGTGACGACCGATTCCTCTGTTCAGGTCTACGGGTAGGACGCCGTTAAAGACCTGCACAAACCCTGGTGAAGCTGTGACGTCTGAATATTATGGAAGCAGTACTTACTGGTGCATTTCCTGTTTCATGGGAAGGTTTTACTACTAAGATTTTTACAAGTTTCTTTCCTGTGTTATTACACCCTAAAACACTGTCTGACCACCTAAAGTTTCATTATTTATGCTGAAAAACGACCGCTGCACATTTCCACATGATCTGTCCTTCACCTGAAGAGGGCAGCAGGTGTCTGTAAGTCCTGACAGCCTCTCTGACTTCATGGATCCTGAGTGCCTGGTGGTCACCTGACGTGGCGACACGCTGATGGTATTGATCACCAAGTGCTGTGGTTTTTCCTTCCATGCCAGCATATTTAGAAGCAGCACACCGACTTTGTCTTGAGTTTAGTTTAAAGGCTCCAATAAACCTGTTCATTAAACTCTCCTCCTGCTTTTAACTCCTTTTTTAAATCACTGCAGTATCAAACAGACGAGTGCTCAGCTCACACAATGTGTGTGTGTGTGTGTGTCTTAGTAACAAGCAGTAACAGCAATAATTACACATGCAAAGAGAAAAGGAAACAGAAGTATTTTCGTATTCTGAATAAACCGATCAGATCTCTAACAGAGACTCAGACTCTCCAAAAGTCGTGTGGTTTTTGTCTTCAGTTTGTGAGACGGAGCCGAGGACAGACGGATAAATCACCTCTCCAAGTGAAATACACGTCGTTGGTGTTCATGTTGCCTGAGTTCCCCTGAGCAGGAGCAGGTCTACTTCATGGTCCTGAGACAATCAGCTGAGCCGCTGGTCACACTGGGAACACTTCAGTGTTACTGAGTGAAGCTTCTCCACCTCTGCAGGTAGATGGTGCTGCTCCTCTGTTTTTACCTGCTGCAGAACTCAGACTGCTTCTACAATCAGCCCCCATTTTGCCTCCAACCACAGAAGTTTCTACTGATGAAATAAAGTCCATGTTGTGCTGTCGGCTGTCAGGCTGAGTGACAGATGGATTAACGGTGCCGTTTAGGGGGGGTGTCAGATAGTTGTACTTGTTGGAGCCGTGGTGCGTTCATGCACATACATGCAGGAGCTCCAGAGAAACGATGAGGGACGTTTCGCCGTGCGGCTCGGCTCAGACCGGGGGCTCCGGCTCCTCCGGGCTCACTAGTGCTTGTGGTGGCCCAAACGGTCCCAGAGGCCCTTCCTATGGCCGGCCCGTGGTGTTGCCTGTGGCTTATGTGGCCCAGCAGCTGCATCATCTGCTGCTGCACATGTTTACTCTCAAAGGCAAACATTTTGTGCACAGTTCAGGTCGTCTCTGAGCCTGATCTCCACGCTGCTCCAAGTTATCATGAGGAGCAATAATTAAAACAAACAGCAGTGCTGCACCACACCCAGGACTCTGTCTGCTCCTCAGGGGAGAGCTGCTCAACAGAGTGTGTTTTTGAACTTGTCATGACTGAAGAGCTTCTTTCATGATGCCAGACAGGACTGGAGAGAGCTGAGGGGGGGTGAGGGTTTAGTCAGCACCTCTCTCCTCTGTTTGCTCTTCTCTGAGAACATCCTGCGCCGCGGACAAAGGGTCTGTATGACGGCCAACATGTGTGAATATAAAGTAAAGGTGGTGGGATGAGCCTCATAAAGCACTCTCACAGGTAATTACCTCTAAAGTCATCTGTAATTACAGTAGAGAGCAGGTAGCATCTGTACCTGCCGTGCTGTAAATCTTCAGGCTGACAGCAGACACGGCGTCACTGAGGTGGTTCGAGGCTCACGCGTGATTGACAGCTTCCCTTCCTGGTTGCGTGTCGGAGGGCGACGCCTCCACAGTGGCTCATTGATGCTCTGACCGCTGCATCCACTCAGGGGAAAACAGAATAGGTGATCATTTGATAGCTCCAGCTCACAGCCCACCCTGCCGGCAGCAGAATAATAGTGAGCACAGTGAGGACCTCTCTGGCTGAGCAAACATTATGAAAACAGCATGTGGAGGGGGGGGGTTGTTATAGTGGGTGCACGTGTCTCACGTTAAGGCTGCTGGATTGTCCTTTGAGTTTGTTTCCACAGCATCAAAACCTGCAAATCAAGCCAGAAATCTTGGAGTTAAGATGGACTATCATGAAACTATCACCAAATCAGCCTAATACCACCTTAAGAATATAGGCAGGGTTCAAGGATCTCTGTCCAAACAGGACACAGAAGAACGTGATCATGTTCTATGTCCAGCAGTGAGTCTCTCAGTAACTAATCAGCTGTCATCTCTCCGCTCCCTCAGTCCCTCCGCAGGCTTCCAGCGGCCGAAGGACACTTTTTAAATTCTGTCACAACTAAATGGTCCTGGGCCCAAATACACCAAACCAGGTGAAGCAGCTTGTAGCTTCTACACCCCCACCTGTGGGAGCAGCGTCCTGAACACCTGAGCGCTGCTAAAACGGTCGGCTTACTTCCATCAGGCCCTCAAACATTACAGTGTTCGCTGCGGCTCTCCAATAATCATCTTCTCTTGAGCTTGAACTGCTCATTTGCTTGTGCTTCTATAATCTTTTACATTTTGCACAACCCTAATCATTCTGTCTTGTTTTCTTTGCGTCTTTGTGTCTTTGTACCTGTAAAGCTCTCTGTGTGAATGGTGCGTACAGAGAAATGGGACTCGCCTTACAGCAGCACGTGTGTGAGAACAGTCAGCCTGTGGCCTGCTCAGCCGGTGCTCAGGGATTTCCTTCAAAATGTGGGATTTGGCCATTTTACAGCCGTGGCTCTGAGACGTGTTCAGGGCTCTCACGGCTGGACGCCTTCAGGGCCGAGTGTGTCCACTGGCTGCTACTGTTCCACACCCAATAACCTCATCTGCCGGGGGGGTTATCGTTCCCTCTCAGGGGAGGCTGCAGGCCAAGTCTGATCTCCAACGGCAGCATCTGTCTTTTATGCTGGCGGTTTATTTAAGGTGTGTGTGTGTGTGTGTGTGTGTGTGTGTGTGTGTGTGTGTGTGTGTGTGTGTGTGTGTGTGTGTGTGTGTGTGTGTGTGAGTGTGTGTGTGTGTGTGGGTGTGTGTAAAAAACAGG
>NC_092023.1:375000-417500 GCF_042242105.1 Pempheris klunzingeri | reverse complement strand
CAAATAAATGTTTGCATGTGGTTCAGGGCCAAAGATCCTGAGCCACAAAACCAATCCACGTCGCTCACTGGGCCGACACAGAGCCTGTGTTCATGCTACATGCTCTTAGCATACAGAAGCACTCATTTATTCTTTTCCTTTGGGGGTTATTATGGGGTATTATGCAAAAACTATTAGAGAAAACAGTGCTGAATATAATAGTAGCAGATAAGACCAATAATACAAGTGTTCTTTTCCTGTGTTGCACTTCGACAACACAGCAAAACTACAGCTGCAGAACATCACGCACTTATTTTAAATCATTTTATTTTAAACAGTAACCTCTGCTGTTACAGGCAAAGAAACCTTTTTGGTGCCGGCGAAGAGGAAAAACAGCCCGTTCTTTGTACCTGAGGTGAAGCCACTGCAGGAGCTGTGGGCTTCACTGAGGAATGTCAGAAACCTTTGACTTATGAGGAGCAAATCTCAGAGATGTACCATAAATCTCTGGAGTGGTGTTATCACACGGTCAAGGTCCCATATAACGTCTAATAACCACATTTCATCCAAATTCTATTAGTGGCCCCGATAACTCAGAGGGATGTAGACTCTTTATGTGCAACACTAAGCATGTTTCCTATTATTATCCTCAGGTTATCATCCAGTGTGCGTGGTAACGTGAAAAGTTGTCCTCTGGTGAAAAAACAACAAATGGTCCCACGGCTGTGAGGCGATGTTACTCCTTAGAGGTCCGAGCCCTTTGAGGAGGAGGTGTGAACATGTTGTGGGCAGGCTGAGGTGGTTTATACGGTTTTGTTACTGGACCTACGCCATCTTCACCTGTACGCCAGCTGGATGTTCCTTCAGTGTCAAAATACACCAAACGTCTATTTTTCATCCATTCAAAATGTTTTTCTCTAATCAAATCATCTCCTCCGTCTACTGGTTAGAGGCGCTGTCTAAAGTTTAAATAGTGGTCACCTAAAGGGAAGTATGGAAAAACGCACAGCTAGAAAGGACAAACTTCACCAATATCCTGCACAGATTGACCCAAAAAAATGACAGTCGAGGCATTTAGGTGGGTGCAGTGGAGGCTTCATAGTGGAGCCTGTGTCTGCGCTCAGTGTGTGGAGGCCTTTTTAGGCAGATCCTATATTGGTCTCTTGACCTGGTCTGTGTCCTGTGTGAAGAGAGGCTTTGTTGCCCTCAGACAGCTCGTAGCCTTTAACACACCTTCATAATAGAATCTGTGTCTGTGATTTTCCATTTGGAAAATTGTGAGCTTTAACCTCACATCCCCGGCTTCTCTGTGCAGAGAGAGAGAGAGTAATCACCCTGAGCCTAATGATACAGTGGCCCACTGTGGCTGCAGTGTGATGGTTAAGCTTCACACACACACGTGCCAAAGCACACAGGTCACAGTTAAGCTAATCTTGATGTCTTCCTGTACCGTGCTAACTCCAGAGCATCGTACAGTGTGCAGTGCACGTCACTGCTTCGTGCTTAGCTTAGCAAACCTGGTATCTAGAAGCGTGCGAGGAGGCCAGATGTCTGCGGCTGGTGGACGATACACACTCGTCCGGTGTAGAGTGGACGGTCACAGGTTTGTGTTGGCAGTAGCACCTGCTGGATGCAGGTTCTCCGGCCTTTGACCCGTTAGCTTAGCAGCAGTGTAATCTCAGCAGCAGCTGTCCTCGACACTGACAGCAGGACAGGAGCTGGCCGCCTGTAGCCACATGGCCCTCCCCACCGCTACAGGCGTGGGGGCCATTCATGAAAATCACTTCCACAGAGAGCCGCGACTTCCATCAGAAACACTGACACTCGTCATGCAGTGAATCACACTACCCACTTCAACCAGGGGGCTGGTACCGCTGAGCCATCTGAACCCCCCCTGCCTCTACACAGGGATTATTGCAGAGCTGGAGGTGTCGTGTGGCGTCTCTGGGTGAGGTGGGGGGGCAATGACTGGGTTCAGTGTTTAGTGCTGGACCAGTGACAGTTGGGGTCAGAGGTTCACCCTCCCCTCAGCTCCGTCTCTCTCTGACCGGCTCACAGAGTCTCAAAGAAAAGGTTTGATGGGGAGGGCTCAGAGGCAGCGAGGCTTCTGGCACCAGCGGCGGCAGCGGGGGGGGGCAGCCCTTCCCTCCACATCCTGAGCGCCAGCAGAGCTGCTCTGTGGCGACCCGAGGACGGGAACAAGGTGCACACTGTGATCTAAACACAGAGTGGGGGGGCGGTTTGGGTCACCCGTTGGGTAGGTGTTTGCCACAGAGACGCTCACTGTGAGGAAGAGAAGGGTGGAGGAGGGGGCCCATTCCACACAACAAAAGGATTTCAACCAATGAGATCCCCAAACTCTCCTCTACCGAACGGCTTGTTTCTGACAGTAACATGGGGGGGGGCTCTGACATGAGCTCACACTAACCTCATTATACTTCATGTGATACCTGTGGCCTCAGTGCACGTCTACATGACGGAGCAGTCTGACGTCATCATGTGGAGCCTTTTCTGAACCACGGTGATCAGTGAAAAGTGGAACATGTCTCCGGGGGGGGGGGGGTGCAGAGTTTATGTGTGAGGATTGTTTTCAATGGTTGGGACGCCGTAATTATTACCAGACCATGAAGAGTGGAGCCTGTATGACAGCACTGTTGCACACCACCTCCATGATCAGACTATATAAAGACCCCCCCGCTGGTCTGTGGGGCCTGTATTGGTTGGTGTTGGTAAGGTTTGGAGAAGACATGTCAGTATAAACATTAGAAGAGGAGGTCAAGCCAGCAGCTCATTAGTTTAGCTAAGCCTGACGGGTGGAGACAGCCCCCCTCCTCCATCCAAAAAGGTACCAAAACCTGAATAGGAGCTTTAAAGCTCAAATGAATATGGATGTTTCATATGCCACAAATGATAGATGGTGCACTTGGGGTGAATAATGTAGTTAAAAAGCATCTTTTCATCAGTGTTTGTAGTTAAAGGTCACCAAAGTGTTACAGAAGGATGTGGCTAAGTGTTGGACATACTGTATGACTGTAGTCCGTGTGCTGTGTCGGTGGTGTGGCTGACATCTTGGCTGCTAAACAGGATTAAATATTCTTGGAAAACTGCACCAGGAGAGTAAATGACTAACAAACATCACTGATTGCAGTTTGTAATCTGATAAATTGCTCAGCGTTGGTGGAGGTTTGGACTCTTTCTCAGGAACAGTGCACATGAAGCATCACACCAGTTAACCAAGAGCCTATTTTTCACACAGACTGAATAACAGAAGTGGGCGTGGCCACCATGACATCACCCGCTTACTCGTGGACCACCGCTTTGAAGCCTCCAGTTTGGCTTTAAGGGCGTCGCCATTTTGTTTTTTTGGAGCCAGAAGTGATGTTCGTTCCACAAAGACCTCCTCTGATTGGTCAGTGAGCCTCTTCCTGGTGTATCGTCCTCTAAATGGATCATCACTGACTGTAAACTAGAGACTGAGAGCAGAAACTGTTCACTGAGCTGATAAATCAGGAGAGAAGTCTCCTCATTTCCTCATTGACTTCCATCCAATCAGACTTCTGTTTGGAGCCAGTGGAGTCGCCCCCTGCTGGACACTAGAGAGGAAGCAGCTTTAAGGCTCTTCAGCATCGGCTTCACTGTTCAGCCCCAGAGGACACCGACACTCTTTATAGACTGATACCGACCAATCAGAGGACGCTTCTTTACACAGACTGATACCGACCAATCAGAGGACGCTTCTTTACACAGACTGATACCGACCAATCAGAGGACGCTTCTTTATAGACTGATACCGACCAATCAGAGGACGCTTCTTTACAGACTGATACCGACCAATCAGAGGACGCTTCTTTACACAGACTGATACCGACCAATCAGAGGACGCTTCTTTACACAGACTGATACCGACCAATCAGAGGACGCTTCTTTATACAGACTGATACCGACCAATCAGAGGACGCTTCTTTACACAGACTGATACCGACCAATCAGAGGACGCTTCTTTACAGACTGATACCGACCAATCAGAGGACGCTTCTTTACACAGACTGATACCGACCAATCAGAGGACGCTTCTTTATACAGACTGATACCGACCAATCAGAGGACGCTTCTTTATACAGACTGATACCGACCAATCAGAGGACGCTTCTTTACACAGACTGATACCGACCAATCAGAGGACGCTTCTTTACACAGACTGATACCGACCAATCAGAGGACGCTTCTTTATGCAGACTGATACCGACCAATCAGAGGACGCTTCTTTATAGACTGATACCGACCAATCAGAGGACGCTTCTTTATAGACTGATACCGACCAATCAGAGGACGCTTCTTTACAGACTGATACCGACCAATCAGAGGACGCTTCTTTACAGACTGATACCGACCAATCAGAGGACGCTTCTTTACAGACTGATACCGACCAATCAGAGGACGCTTCTTTATAGACTGATACCGACCAATCAGAGGACGCTTCTTTATGCAGACTGATACCGACCAATCAGAGGACGCTTCTTTATAGACTGATACCGACCAATCAGAGGACGCTTCTTTATAGACTGATACCGACCAATCAGAGGACGCTTCTTTACAGACTGATACCGACCAATCAGAGGACGCTTCTTTATAGACTGATACCGACCAATCAGAGGACGCTTCTTTACAGACTGATACCGACCAATCAGAGGACGCTTCTTTACACAGACTGATACCGACCAATCAGAGGACGCTTCTTTATAGACTGATACCGACCAATCAGAGGACGCTTCTTTACAGACTGATACCGACCAATCAGAGGACGCTTCTTTACAGACTGATACCGACCAATCAGAGGACGCTTCTTTACAGACTGATACCGACCAATCAGAGGACGCTTCTTTATAGACTGATACCGACCAATCAGAGGACGCTTCTTTACAGACTGATACCGACCAATCAGAGGACGCTTCTTTACAGACTGATACCGACCAATCAGAGGACGCTTCTTTATGCAGACTGATACCGACCAATCAGAGGACGCTTCTTTACAGACTGATACCGACCAATCAGAGGACGCTTCTTTATGCAGACTGATACCGACCAATCAGAGGACACTTCTTTACAGACTGATACCGACCAATCAGAGGACGCTTCTTTATGCAGACTGATACCGACCAATCAGAGGACGCTTCTTTATGCAGACTGATACCGACCAATCAGAGGACGCTTCTTTACAGACTGATACCGACCAATCAGAGGACGCTTCTTTATGCAGACTGATACCGACCAATCAGAGGACGCTTCTTTATGCAGACTGATACCGACCAATCAGAGGACGCTTCTTTACAGACTGATACCGACCAATCAGAGGACGCTTCTTTACAGACTGATACCGACCAATCAGAGGACGCTTCTTTATAGACTGATACCGACCAATCAGAGGACGCTTCTTTACAGACTGATACCGACCAATCAGAGGACGCTTCTTTATAGACTGATACCGACCAATCAGAGGACGCTTCTTTACAGACTGATACCGACCAATCAGAGGACGCTTCTTTACAGACTGATACCGACCAATCAGAGGACGCTTCTTTACAGACTGATACCGACCAATCAGAGGACGCTTCTTTATAGACTGATACCGACCAATCAGAGGACACTTCTTTACAGACTGATACCGACCAATCAGAGGACGCTTCTTTATAGACTGATACCGACCAATCAGAGGACGCTTCTTTACAGACTGATACCGACCAATCAGAGGACGCTTCTTTATAGACTGATACCGACCAATCAGAGGACGCTTCTTTACAGACTGATACCGACCAATCAGAGGACGCTTCTTTACACAGACTGATACCGACCAATCAGAGGACGCTTCTTTACAGACTGATACCGACCAATCAGAGGACGCTTCTTTATAGACTGATACCGACCAATCAGAGGACGCTTCTTTATAGACTGATACCGACCAATCAGAGGACGCTTCTTTACAGACTGATACCGACCAATCAGAGGACGCTTCTTTACAGACTGATACCGACCAATCAGAGGACGCTTCTTTACAGACTGATACCGACCAATCAGAGGACGCTTCTTTACAGACTGATACCGACCAATCAGAGGACGCTTCTTTACACAGACTGATACCGACCAATCAGAGGACGCTTCTTTATAGACTGATACCGACCAATCAGAGGACGCTTCTTTACACAGACTGATACCGACCAATCAGAGGACGCTTGTTTATAGACTGATACCGACCAATCAGAGGACGCTTCTTTATAGACTGATACCGACCAATCAGAGGACGCTTCTTTACACAGACTGATACCGACCAATCAGAGGACGCTTCTTTACAGACTGATACCGACCAATCAATTCTTTATACAGACTGTGATTTTTCTTTAGCATCAGCTGAGGGGCTGAAGAAGAAGAGTCTTAGATTCAAAGGAAAGTTAAACTCCTCCAAAGATGGCTTCCATCATCAAACCAGCTGAGTAGACATTTTCTTGTTGGCCAGGATTTCCACCCAAAATCTCCATGGATTTAGTGGTTAAGAAATAGATAGGATTATAGGTGCAGTGGTTTGCACAGTGAGTGGTGAGGTATTAGTGCCTGCCTCTAATCTGGATTTAGGATGAATCGGCCGGTCGTCCTCGCGGGGGAACAGAGCAGTGTCTACTGAGAGCAGCCGGGAGCAGAGCCACCATAGAGCACAGCAAGGATTCATGTCGAGGCACCGACACCATGGAGATAACGCTGAAGGGCTTTCCTCTGAAGGTGGCGAATATCCCGTGGAGGAATAACAACCTCACTGCTCTGCACACAGACCCTCCTCTGTCCGAACAGGGAGAGACCGTCATTGGAGTCTACCTGTTGGTGTTGGGTAAGTCTGCCATCAAACACTGGAAGACAAAACTTCAAATGTCACACTGGACACTTTGTGTATCCGTTGGTTGAGACGTCGTAGTAGGAGCTCAGTTCTCAAACATGTTATCCTCTGTGCGTTACTGTGCTGGTAAACTCCCTATGAAACGGAGAATTGAACTACGGAAAGATTCAAGTATTTCCTCTTTCCGCTATGTGGGGACAAATACACCCCCCCAGTAGTCTCCCAGTAGTTCTCGTCCTCTACATCCCTCAGGACCAGCAGCAAAGAGTCGCTCCTTATTTGAGTCAAACACCCGTCCGCTGACACCGCTCGTGTTGGCGACGCCATTTGTCTCAGTTGGAGGATTTGCTGTGACACAGAGACCGAGGAGATTCCCGTGGCTTTTGGCCAAGGTTATCTAACCCCAGAGAGAGACTGGACACCATCCTGTGGTGGATCACATGGGTCACATGACCTGAGAGGAGTGAGTCTGATGATACAGGTGAACTGTGCCTCAGGTATTCAGTGTTCCCAACCGTCCTGGCATGGATACAGACGCCCAACTGAAGGTTAAGGCTTTCACAGTTGCTAATACTCTGAATCTAGTACAGTGACAGAGGTCAGGACTGTGATCTGTTACACTGATCTGTTACACTCTGCTGTGATCTGTTACTCTACAGTGATCTGTTATACTCTACTGTGATCTGTTACAGTGATCTGTTACTCTACTGTGATCTGTTACAGTGATCTGTTACTCTACTGTGATCTGTTATTATGTATACTACTTATCCTCGTCGTGGGGGGGCTGGAGCCAGTCCTAGCTGACATTGGGGGTCCATCCTGGACACATAGAGACAGACAACCATCCACACTCACACCTACGGGTCGCTAAGCTAACTCTGTGGACTGTGGGAGGAAGCCGGAGCGCCGGAGAGGACCCAGGCAAGCTGGGGGGGGACATGTAGACTCCCCACACTGGAAGCTTCTTGCTGTGAGGCTGAGCACCCACTGCACCCCTGAGCTGCCTGTTCACTAACTCTACTGTCTGTGGCTCTCTGCAGGATGGCTGTCCTGGTTTGGAAACAGTTTGGTGATGTTTGTCCTGTACAGACAGCGGGCCTCGCTTCAGCCAACAGACATCCTCACTTTAAATCTCGCCATCTCTGACGCCAGCATCTCTGTGTTCGGCTACTCCAGAGGGATCCTGGAAATATTCAATATCTTCAAGGACGACGGGTATTTGATCACCTGGATCTGGACCTGCCAGGTAAAAGCCAGACCAAGACCATAGTGGATTTAAAAGAGGCACATTTCAAGATTCTTCACATCTATCCGATCAAATCTGACATCTGACACCGAATCTTAAACTGCTGTGTAGTTTGCAGCATCAGTCCACTGCCGGGAACGATGTGTGAATGTGACGACTGTACAGAGCTGCAAAAACACACATGTGTTTGCATCTGCTCTCTTGGGCCAGTCCTAATTAATGAAGTACATTAAAGGAATCTGTGGAAGTCTTAAAGTGACTCACTAAGTCTTAAAGTGACTAACACACATAGTGTGAGTGTGTGTGTGAGTGTGTGTGTGTGTGTGTGTGTGTGAGGGATTATGCTTGTAGCCATGTGGGCTGGAGGTTAAATCTGTAATAAGATTATCTCTGTGGAGGCCTTTAACTGGGGAAACTCTTTGAGCAGCATGCCACTTGTCAACAACCAAACAGGAAACAAATACGAGCTGCAGGGACGACGTTTGCAGAATGATTTAACGGCACGATTAAGATTTTTTGCAAAGTAGTTTGTGTTGAATTAAAAGCTGTGTGTTCATTGCTGTGTTTTCTTCGTCCGGCAGCCTCAGCTTGTAATGAAATAGTTGTCATACTTTAGCTTGGAATTCATCCAGGGTATTTTTCTTGCTCAAGGCGAGCTGTGGTGGAAACTGTGATATCCGTGCTGCAGCGAGAGAACGAAAACACTTTCACAGTCTCAGAAACATAAACCCCAAAACCCTGTTGAAGCCTGAGAGCAGCAGAGACACTGTGAACGCAGGTCTGCTGCTCTCAGGCTTCACCGGGGTGATCTCATCTCTCAGACATCCAGCCGCACTTTTTCAGGTGAAGGAGAAATATTGGGATAGCAGCACGCCCCTCTCATTTCCCCGTCCCCTGAGAGAGGTGTCAGGAGTAAATAAGGGAAAAGTAAGGAGTGACAGAAACAGAGGAGGGAAGGAACAGGGGGGTGAAGGAGGCATTTGAGAAGCATTAGCAGGTTAGTGCACAGAGCATGATGGGACATGAAGAGCTGCAAGCTGGGCCAGATCCCTGCGTTTTGCACCCTGTGGGACAGGATATTATTGAGTATAATAGAGCCTCATGGAGCCCTTTGATGTAGCAACAGGGAACGGCAAACAGTGTAAAAGTGTGCAAAAATATTTGTTCTGTGATCCAGAATGTTGATCCACGTTGAGGCAGGGCTGAGACGAGCTGAGAGCATGAAATGTACAATAGACGGGTGCTGCATCACCATCAGACGGGTCTAGATGTTGGCAGTACGGTAATCTGCCAAATGCAAGGGTGAAAAAACGTGACAGTAATAGGATTAGGACTAAGACAGATCAAGAGAGGAGAGACCTTGAGTGGGCTATGGCACAGCAGGGAACTGGGTGTCGCACAGTTGGAGCCAGACTGAAACACAGTGGCATTAATTCCCTCTAATGAGAGCTGTGGTCATCTCCACAAACAAGGAAGTGGACGCTCAAAAAGCTTCATGGTTTCATGTGTTTGGCAGCCGTCGAACCTGCTCTGTGCAGATGAAATGCTCCGGGCCTCATCTGAAGAGCGTCTCTCTCTGATAAAGTCCAAAGTAAAACCAGACAATCAGGCAGGCGACGGGCAGCCTGAGGCCTCGACACTCACTCAGACACGTGCTCAGAGATGCGATGTCGTGATTCAGCTCCTCTCTGTTTGCCTGCAGGTCGATGGTTTCTTCACCTTGCTCTTCGGCCTCGCAAGCATCAACACCTTGACGGTCATCAGCGTCACCAGATACATCAAGGGGTGCCACCCGAGCAAAGGTAGCATCTGAGCTGGAGTGAGAGCCTGAAGAAAAGCTTCAGACCGGCGTCCCTGTCTGCCGCACATTCCTGCACTTGTTATCTGACAGAAAAGTGTGTTTTTCAGTGCTAATGAAGCCTTATTACCGACTTCAGCCTGGGAAATTACTACCACTTGTCTCCAGCAATTTCATTTACATTTTGCCAACATGTCATTAAGTTAATTTGAGGCGACATTTTCTATTTTCAGGTGTAAGTGATGCTGAAGAATGTCTTAATTATACGGAAATTTGGTGGAGCGACTGCCTCTGTTGACAGCATGGGAAAAGAGTTTTTACTGTGTTCGTGGTTGTTCATGAAACAGAGAGTATAAACCTGTGTGTGGGTTTTTTACATGGGTGGTTAAACTATGAGCACTGGTGGGACATCAGCTGTGCTCAGATGTAGACACTGCAAATAGAAACACATATTGAATTAAAAAAGCAGCTTTACTTTAGGTCCAAATGAAATGAAGGCAGACACGTGCAGGTATCCAAGCAACAATACAAAGAACGGTAACCCATAGCAACACGCCGTACTGCGCCCGTGGTACAGTTTGGTACTCTGACATAAGGCGTGTGAGCGCAGCTATAAATACAGAGATTGATTTTCTTTCTTCCCCTGAACACAAAGCTGTGTGTACTTTGTCAACAGAGGTTCATTTCAGTCGCGGATGTTTTCCAAAGGCTGTTAATACAAGAAAAGACCTCATTGTTCAATAAATGTCACAACCTCGACATTCGTGACAAGTCAAGAATGCTGCATCTTTAAGTGCCTCTCACTCTTTCCGACCTGTGTTTGCCAGAGTCACAGCGTTTACCCCTCTCACACTGCACACACTGAATTCAGGATTTGTCTGCTTGTTTTTTCAGCGTACTGTATCAGCATGAACACAATCGCCGTAGCGCTCATCTGCATTTGGACGGGAGCGATGTTTTGGTCGACTGCTCCTCTGCTGGGCTGGGGCAGCTACACAGGTCTGTTCTCACAGAGATAAGGAACATACCAGACGTGGTGTTAGAAGCTGTGATGTGAGCTCCTGTGTCTGATGCTCCTCAGATAGAGGCTACGGCACCTGTGAGGTGGACTGGTCCAAAGCCAATTACTCCACCATCTACAAGTCCTACATCATCTCCATCCTCATCTTCTGCTTCTTCATCCCTGTGATGATCATGCTCTTCTCCTACGTCTCCATCATCAACACTGTGAAAAGCACCAACGCCATGTCGGCTGATGGTTTCCTCACCGCCCGTCAAAGGACGGTGGAGAGAGATGTCACGAGGGTAGGCGAATAGGAAGAAAGGTTACTTCTGAGGGTTTTATTGCAAAGGCCTGATCGGAAACGTAAAATGAGGCCTGTCTGTAGTAAACCTCCTCTCACGTTATTCCGGTCGTCACAATTGTTCCCTCATGTTCCCCTCCAGATTTCCATTGTGATCTGCACAGCCTTCATCATGGCCTGGTCGCCATATGCAGTGGTGTCTATGTGGTCGGCCTGGGGCTTCCACGTGCCGAGCACAACCAGCATCGTCACCCGTCTCTTCGCCAAGTCTGCCAGCTTCTACAACCCGCTCATCTACTTCGGCATGAGCTCCAAGTTTCGCAAGGACGTCTCTGTGCTGCTGCCGTGCACGCCAGAGCGCCGGGAGCTGGTGCATCTGCAGCACTTTCAAAACATCAAACCCAAGACTGAGGCCCCGCCCCCGCCCGCATCACTTCCTCTCCACAAGTCTGAGGCGAAATACGCGGCCGGAGAGCTGAATGGATCCAATCCTGACAGCGACTCGGGGGTCAACAGCCCCCCTCAGACCCCTCCGTCTGACACACTGGAGTCAGATAACCTGCCGTCACACGTGGAGACGTCAGAGTACTGGTGTGACCGGCTCTGACGGCCCGCCTCACTGAAACAACACTTGGATTACAGGGGGAGATTAGGAGTGTTTTTATATGTTTTGGTCTGACCCGTGCTAATAAACTGTACATGCTACCAGTGTCAATAAATTATTTTCTCAATCTCACGTGGGATTTCACACCTGTTCATTTCCAGCTGTTTCTAGTGATCATCAGTGAGGATATCTGCCGTCAGTAATGTAACGTGTGGAAACACTGAACCGTCCTCTGCTGCCATTTCTCCTGCTGCCCCTGAAGGCAGCGTGCCATCAGATGGTCCATGTATCCCACAGTCCCTAAGGAAAGCCAGGCTTCACTTCAGCACCATGTGTCTGAGGCGTCATCACAAAGGTTTCCATTAAAGCAGAAAACCATAAACTGTTTCTGTGGTGAATCAGGACGACGTTTGAATGCCGACAAGCTGTCAAACTAACGGCACTGTTCAAAGAGAAGTGAGCAGCATCAGCAGACTATCATCTACTCCAGGTCCTGAGCATAAAATACAGCTTTGACATTCTTATGATATATAAACCATCAGTAGACCACTGTACAGGTGTGCTTATCAAGAAAAAGAATCATCCTAAATGTTTAGGAACTTCTTTGCCCACAGAGGTTAATCAGTCTCTTCTTTTAGGTCGAAGTCCTTCACATGATTAATGAAGGCGTCCATATGACCTCTAAGACCTTCTGTTCAGCCTCTAAAGTCTAAGTTATCCTTCCTGTTGTGGAAAATCGCTAAATGAAATAAAACCAAGCTCGGTGCAATGTGAAGCAAACTGAGTTCTTTATTATCTTGCAAGAGAGTCAAGTCACACACACACTTCTAGAGTGGAGGAGTCGACTGACTCAAAGACATAACAGAGAGAATTTTATAGGCAGTTGGCCGTATCATAAGCACAAACGGTTTTCCTTCCTTATAAGGTAAAACATAGCATTTAGAAGTCACAGACACAGCCGGGGCAACTTCCTGTTTTCTAATCATCTGCCCTCACACTCAGCTCTGTCTCGCCATGTCCTTTTCTTAGAATCAGTTGCAGGGCAGACATACATTTGGCGTGTCTCAGTTCCACTTCTGCCTTCAAAGGTGATCAACAACTAATTGTCATTTCAGCATTTTTCCATCACACAGCTGATAACATCCGTCTGATCCACTGACTTCATGTTTAAATACAGCTGACATGTCCAGAGCCCGGCACCACGCGGAGCAAGGCCCCACTGAAATACAAGGAGTGACTATTACTATTAGTCAAAACTGACAGATTTTATGGGTTTTGGGCAAAACGACTCGATAGCGCCCCCTACGAAAACATTCACGAACATGTGGCACACTTAAGGGTTCAGGTGACCTAAACCCAACAGGGAGTCGGCCATTTTGGATTTGAATTCACTCTTCAGAATATCTTTGTTTCTCCGGATGTAAAGGGAACAGAAGCAGAAGCTACTTACTCAGATTTGCTTTGAAAGAATCTTCTGGATTTTGACTCTTACCTGTTCTGCCTCCCCCGCCTCCCCCTTCACAGAGACATGTTCCTCCTCAGTGAGCTGTTCTACTGCAGACAGGCAGACCCAAGGATGTGTTTGCTGGGGGGGGCACATGTACAGCAGACACACAAACCCCAGAGGTGTGACTGTCAGTGTCTGTGTCCCAGACAGGTGGGGGGTGGCTCTTGGTGGGTTTATTCCCCAGTGTGAGGGCGGGTTGGCAGAGCAGATAACCTGAGAGCAGCTCAGCTTTCAGCAGCCTGGAGCTCCTCTTCTCCTCCTGCTGTTGGTTTAAAGCAGCCAAACCAACAGTGGGATGCTCTCTGGGCACTGTGACAGGTCTCTGCATCCTCCCCCGGTGGATGGCCCCGGGTCACTGATCTCCCCCTGCCTGGGGGAGGAGCTGGGTGCCTGAAGTGGGATGGGCAAAGAGGGAGAACTGTTTTAATGAGCGCAGCGATCAGTCAAAGTCCAGGTGGAACAACAGCGCTGCGCACACGTCCGCTGCTCCAAGTCTTCCTTCAATGAAACTGCAGAGATTCGGGAAAACAGCGCAGGGAATTACTTTTTAACGCCTGGAGGATTATTTTACCTTCTCAGGTAAGTTCACCTCCATCGGATTTTGAAGGCAGAGCTGTGCGCTCCGTGCTGCTGCGTGGCGTCACTCACTTCTCCACTTTGTAAATGGTGCGTAATTGCGCGTAATTGAGTGCGTTGCGAATTTTAGTAGATTACATTTAATCAGGTCTATAAGACATTTAACCCGCACTGCTCGAGGTATTAATGTGTTTTTACTTCTTGAGATTTCCCCCCGGTTCCTCTGGTGCTGCTGAGCCTGTGAGCTCTGACAGGCTGCCCAAACTCACTGTTTGCTTTAGCTTTTTCCTGTAAACGCTCCCTTCCTCTCTGCTAAAGGGAGATTTTTTGCAGAATGACTTGAGTCAGGTCCTGATCAGTGGTAACCCCAGCCTGTGGAAATGACCCAGCGTTTATTTATTCTTATTTGTTTCAGCCAGTCCAGCCTTTATTATGAAGTGACTCTGACAGCCTAATAGGCAGCAAATGTCTCCTACATTGTGTTTGACATTTCTTTGTGTATTCTGCGTACACTTCTGTGTGATTTGAAGGAGCCTGATTAAGCACAGGTGGTCTCTACACAATATGTCCAGCAGCAGGCTACAGGCTCTGGCATGCACTCAGGTCTGTGCCAAGAATCAAAGTAATTCAGCCTGTTCTGTGCTCCATAAACAAACAGTCCCAGCAGAAGTGACCCTGTAGAGACATGTTGGCTCTCCTGAGCGTCTGATCTCTCCAGTGGTTCTTTAGTCGGCTTGTTGCTACAACACTTGGCACATCCAACATGCTTACTGTACATTTCTGACACCTGTGAATGCTGGAGGTTAACCCTCCCTGGCACTGGGGGGGTGGGGTGTAAATACTGTGAAACAGTGAAACCAAACTGGTCCTGATGCTCAGAACAGCCCCAGCCCCCCTGACTGAAGACTGAAGTCCCGTCCGTCTGTTTTGGCCCCAGAGTGGGAACGCCTGCAGTCTCGCTCCACGCCACAGGTTTTATTACCGACACCTTCATCTGGTCAACAAGCTTAAAAAACAGGAACCAGCTCTGTATTAATACATCACACCACCATAACCCCCAGAGTGACCATCCTGCAAACCACCATTACCAGTAATCCATGAAGTCAGGTACAAACTTCAAAACATCAAAACCACATCCTCAGTATCCAGTGGGGACATCCAGCATCTGATCTGAAGAAACACACCAACACGATGATATAAGAAAAGAAAATGGTGGCAGTGACGTGATGGTTTGAAGCACAACTTTCCCGTGTTTGGAACTGGTCGTATGAAGTGTGAACGCTGATCTGGAGGACTGGTGTGTTTACGATGGTTAATGTGTTCTCATGGAGCTCATCAGTGTGTGATGATCCTCCATGTTGTCAGTGATAAAAAACCTTCCTGTGCAGACGTTCCCTGACGTTACACTTCTTGTTTATTTCAGTGAACTTTGTAAAGCACTGTGAGACACTCTGTTGTGATATTGGGCTATACAAAATAAATTGAATTGAATTGAATTGAATTGACTTTCATGCCTTGCTGTGTGTAACTCCTCTGCTTCAGCTGTGCTATCAGTGCTGGTCAACCTTCAGCCCCCCCTCAGCCCCCGGTGCAGCAGACTCAGGTGTGTGTGTGTGTTCGAGCCACCATGTAGCTGTGACGTTCACAGCAGACTTGTGTTTGACGTCACTGTCAGAGCAGCAGCCTGCTGTGATCTTAGTGAGTGTTCTTTTGTGCATGTGATCCCCGCTGTAGTGGGAATGTTACCCCGAACTGAATCACACTATAATTCCTCAAACTATGTGACCTGTCTGAGCTGCAGGGTTTTAAAGGGACGGAGGCCCCCCCAGAGAAACCTTTTACCTTAAAAGTGGTCGTGAGAATCGCTCGCTGGTCGCTTTGCTTGTTTTTTGTACCGTTCCTTCACAGTTAGAAGTGTGTTTGGCTTGTGAACTCCACCCAGCAGAAATGAAGCCTGGTGGCACTGCAGAGGTGTAGCTGAGGCTGTGCTACAGCTACGCCCTCATCTAGAGGGTGACACAGGTGTATGTGAGAACACCCGGTGTGAGTTATGGTCTGACGGGAGCGGCTGAAGGTGTGTGAGAGTCAGATTGTATCTCTGCTGCACAGGAAACTCCCCACAGTGTTTGTTTGTCATCTGCCCTGCGTCTCATCGGAGAAGGAGGCATTTAGAGGCCGAGAGCACAAATTAAGACGTCTCAGATTACTGTCATCCAGTGAGCAGTTTTTCCTACAGTGACGTCACGCCTGTTTTGAAGGACTCCTCAGAGGATCAGTGTCCGTTGTGTGCTGCTGTAAAAGCAGCTCTACGCTGGGAAACGTGCTGTTCGGGGTTCACTCCCCCCCCCCAGTGTCTGACAGATGAGTTCTGTAGTTCATCCAGTGAGGCGTGCTGACTCACCCCTTGTACGCTGCAGGTCGGTCTCCTGCTCCGTAGACACACATCTGTCCCGGCTTGTTCCCTCAGCCTGAAGTCTGACTGTGCAGCAGTGATCGAGCACAACGCGGTGGAAAAGTCACGTCAGATGAAAATGTAGAGCTGCGTTAGGGGAAGTCCTGTCGCTGCCAGCTGAAGCTTTACTCTTCTTCACCTCAACAGAAAGATGTGTTATGTTTGTCGACTGTATTCACTCCAAACTACCATCAGAGGAGAAATGTCACTGCAGTACACAGCAGCCGCCTCATGTAGGCGCTGTAACAGAGACGTGAGCGTGGAGACGGCGTTTAAAGGAACCTGATGATGATGATGATGGTTCAGACCAGTGACGAAGCTCCGTCAGGGGACGCTGCTGTTTAGGAGACACGCGGCAAAGTTTCAAGGAACTGTGGGATTTTATCTGCAAGATGAATATGAAGCTACAGCCAGCAGCTGGTTAGCTTAGCTTAGCATCACTTCACATTACACATTATCTCATCTAAAACATTTATTCTGTTTTTATGAATCAAATAAACAAAATAAAAGTGTTTGCCACGTTCACACAGAGGACGGTTAGTTTGCCCATTTTCAGTCTTTGTGCCTCTGGTATCAATCCAACCCCATCAAGAAGAGAAGAAAGCGAATAAGTGTATTTCCCAAAATGTGAAACGCCTCCTTTAAGGCCCCTCCCTGGCCATTCACATGGTCACAGTCACTGAGGACGAGACTCAGAGCTGTTTCTTTTAAAAACAACTTTATTTATGTAGGGTCGCCTTAATGAAGGCCCCCCCCAGGTTAATCCTCCTCCTCACCCTGTGTTTTTACGCTGCAGTCGGCCCGTATCACACCTGAGCTGTATGATCACATGACCACACTGAACCTGCTGGTGTGTGGCGGCAGTGACAGACATGACGCCGCCCTCATGGGGGGGTTCAGCATTCCTCTGTTAACAGGGGGCCCTCAGTCCTCCCCAGACCTCCCCAGTGAGGAGCTCCAGCCCCCCCCCCCATGTTGAGCTCATCCTCCAGCCTTCACTGACTTTGCTGTCATCGTGAACGTCGACTGTGATTAAGCCTCTAAGTTCAGAGCCTCTGAACCTGAGTGATGCAGAGAGAAACGGTCTTTACTGTAAACACACGATGTGGACAATTATGTCAGTGTGTGATTCAGCCTCTGACTCAGCCTCTCTGACTCAGTCTCTGATTCAGCCTCTGATTCAGCCCCTCTGATTCAGCCCCTCTAATTCAGCCCCTCTAATTCAGCCCCTCTGATTCAGCCCCTCTGATTCAGCCCCTCTAATTCAGCCTCTCTAATTCAGCCTCTAATTCAGCCTCTCTAATTCAGCCTATCTGATTCAGCCTCTGATTCAGCCTCTGATTCAGCCTCTGATTCAGCCTCTCTAATTTAGCCTCTCTAATTCAGCCTCAGATTCAGCTTCTAATTCAACCTCTCTGATTCAGCCTTTGATTCAGCCTCTGATTCAGCCTCTGATTCAGCCTCTAATTCAGCCTCTGATTCAGCCTCTGATTCAGCACAGTAAACATGATAGATGTTTAATTGTCCACATTCAGCTTAGTGTGTCTGAGGCTCAGACTGAACAGACTCCACCCACTTTTCAATCTGCAGAAAAGCTGCTGCGAAGTGTAAAAACCGTCTCAGAGAGGATCACAGAGGGCCGGTCCTCCCCCACAGGTGACACATGACATGTTTCACATGACGCTCGCTGTCTCATTGGTCCCGCAGCCCTCCTGGTCCGTGTGTCTGACGAGGACCGACTCTGCGCTGCCTGTCCTCTCTCTCTGAGGTTGGGGGGTTATACGAGGACACCCGGCTGACCTTCTGAACCAGCACACCGCCCATCATGATCAGAGCATCGCTCGGCGCCATCGGGCCCGGTGAGCAGCCGCCGGCCTCAACACCCCCTCAGAATCTTGTGTGTGTGTGTGTGTGTGTGTGTGTGTGTGTGTGTATGTGACACTGATTGTGTTACTGTGTCCACAGCGCTCCTCCTCCTCCTCCTCCTCCTCCTCCTCCTGTCCTCCACCTGCTGGGCCAAACCCAACGGACCAAAGAACAAGAAGCCAAAACAAGGTAGACCCCCCCCCATGACCATCAGCCCCCCCTCACTGCTTTAGTTGTAAAGGCCTCAAACAGAATAAGTGATGATCATTCTGTCCCTGTCATCACTGATCGTTGTGATTGATTACTTTAATCAGTTAATCATATCTGACTGATCTCCTCCTCCTCTTCACCATCTCCTCCTCCTCCTCCTCCTCCTCCTCCCTCCACAGTTGTTCCGGCCATTGAGTGTGATGTCAGAGCGGGGAAGATTAATCTCCCAGAGTTCATAGTCAAATGTCCGGCGCGCTGTAAGGAGACGAAGCAGCAGGTTTATGGCACCGGCGTCTTCGCCTCCATCTCCAGCATCTGTAACGCCGCCATCCACAGGTGATCCTGTCAGGCGTCGCCATGGCAGCCGAAGCGTTGTTGTGATGGTTAAATGTGACACTGATGTTTGTGCCCACAGTGGCGTCGTCACCAACGCCGGAGGGAAGGTGATCGTGAGGAAGATGGCGGGGCAGAACGTCTACCAGGGCAGCAGCTCCAACGGCGTGCGCTCCCTGTCTCTACCCAAGTGGAGGGAGTCCTTCGTGGTCTCAGGTAACGGCGACGGAGCGAACCGCGTTCAGCTCAGTGCTGTAGAGCTCGTCCTCCAATCACCTGCCTGAAACCTCTGCTGTGTTTCAGTGGGGAAACCTAAGAAAGGCGTCATCTACCCGTCGACGCTGGACTACGTCCCTTCAAGACCCACCTACGTGAAAACAAGTGAGAGGAGCCTCATTCTTACCCCCACACCATCTGTTGTGGTGCATCACGTTTAGTTTGTCATTGAGTGTATTGATCAAAAGATAATCAGAACTGTTTACAACTATTCATACAGCAACTTTCAACGCAGGCTACAAAGTGCTTTACAATAAAAACAAACAACAAATAACAATAGAATAAGCAACATCAGCTAACATCAGCTCACAGCAACATGAAGATGCCAAAAGCGAGAGCGAAGCAGCAGATTGTGCTGGAGGCTTCAAACAGCTGCAGCAGAAACGTCTGGTACAAGAAAAATCATGTGTTTTTTGAACAGTAAACCATGTAAACCTGCTCTAGTAGAAATGAGCAGACTGCAGGACCTTGCATCCCTGAGATCTTCATGCAGAGAGTTGCTTTAAGAAATCTTAAATCAGTTGTAAAACTCACAGATGACCAGTGAGGGGCAGCAAGGATCGGTGTGATGTGGTCACAGCAGTCCGTGGGTGTTTCGCCTGCTGATTCCAGAGCAAAATTAACTGCAGTCATGAAGTCTGGAAGAGATAAAAACATGGGAGACTGTTTCTAAGTCTGCAGGGGAGAGGACTGACCTGATGTTGGTGAGCAGTTGGGCAAAGCAAGATTTCACCACCTGTGTCACCTGAGCACCAAAAGACAACTCAGAGTCAAAGATGACACCCAGGTTATGGGCCTCTTTTCAAACATTAATCGATAAGGCACCCAGACTAGAGGAGAGGCCTCAGGGGGTGATTGTAATCAATGTTATGAAGGCAGAATATAATGCATGAAATATCAGTGGCACCAGACTTTAATGGGACATACAGCTGCGTGTCATCTGCATAGCAGTGGAAATCGACGTTATGTCTGCACAGGATTTGCCCCAAGGGTAGCAAGTAAATGGTGAATAAGAGGGGACCCAAAATAGATCCCTGGGGGACCCCACAAAAGTGTGGAGAAGATGTCTACAGACGTCTGGAATCAGACCGAGTGAACGCTGGTTAAAACTTACACTAAATGTGATATAAAATATAATATGACACTCACCTTATTTTAGCATGTATTTAGGACCCTTTTCATGTTGAAATATAGTTTTTGAAATAAACAAAGGTTAAATGTAACTTAGACGTCACTTTGTGGCCAGACATCTAGACATCATTTACCCCACAAATCACCAGATCACACCCCCCCATGCCTGACTCCAGCATGCTGAACTTCGCTCAGGTTGAACGAGGAGTGGGAGCTGCCGTCTGATGAGGAATGTCAGGAATGTGTTACTACACAGCCGTTACTGTAGACGCTCTTCCTCCCCGTCCATCCGTCTCCTTCATCTGTCGTCTCCTTTCAGGTCAAAAGGAGGCCAAACCCCCCGCGGTCACCACAGCACTGCCAACGACAGCCGCGCCTGAACCCACCACTACTACGACACCAGAACCCACCACCACCACCACACCGGCCCCAACTACCACCACCACCCCACCCCCACCCACCACTGCCAAGGCTCGAGCTGCTGTCCATAAAATCAGGGATGCAGGTGATTTAAAACATATTCCAATGATCTTGGCACACATACATACATGTATAAAAGTGGATTCTTGCCTGTAAACCAATGGATCCATGTCTGTTATGTGGAGGACTGTGCATTTACTCGGATGCAGGATGCTGTTAATGATCCAGTAAATCGATCCACACAGGAGATCCGCTGCAGCCAGCGAGCCGCCTGGCCGACGTCAAACTAACAACACTAGCAGCCTGTAACTGGAAATGCTGTTTGCCTGAACAAGCTTTCATTTGTGTGAAACTGAGTGATGAAGATGGATGATTGCAGCTTGTAATTACACGTCACAACTGCAATCATGACAAATTACAGCTTGTCTGTGATTAAGTTGCACCGCTATTCAGTTGCTCGACTGATTCAGCCGTACACTTGATCAGCAGACCGTTCATCACTCTTATTAGCTGAAAACACCGTCAGACGTAGTCACTGTGAGTCGCCTGTGGATAGAAATGCAGCTACAGTCAGTCTGAGCTGCAGTGTCTTCAGGTATGTGTGTGAATGAGATGGGCCGTGTGCCAAACTACCTCCCAACCATGTCCCTCTGCTTCGTTCTCTGTAACATTATCTCTCTCCTCTCCATCTTGGCACCCCGTTGGTCTTTCCAGGCAGCAGTCACCCATACCTGGCCTCTGTGGCAGCGGCAAGTAAGTGAAGCAAAGCAAACAGGGGTCAGCGTCGGGTTGGGTGGCATGAGCGGGTGCGAGGGTGTTGCTTTACACGGGGATGTGCTGGAACATGTGTTTACATCAGACACGGGGTGTCTGCTTCACAGCCGGCCTCGGGGTGTGGTGTGCACCGGGATTCATCGTGTATTAGTGATAAAGGCATCGGGGGTCCTGTTTTCAAAAGGTCAAAAGGACAAGTTTGTCTTTATCAACGGCACAACTTGTGTATTCAAATAGTGAGATGAGTTCAGCTCACTTGCTTTAAGCCAAAAAGTTAAAAGCGTAAGACCACGCCGGAGCTGCTGGTTTATATTACGTCCAAAACCATGTTACATTTGCTACGTTTGCCTCTAACTTACAGTCTAGCTTTATTTGTCTAAATCTGCCCACACTCTGTTATTCTCAACACTGGTGTAGGACAGTCACAGAGTGGTCAAGGGAAGAGTCCCAGCCAAGGTATGTCAGCACTCTCACTGGAAAGTCCTGTTCACCACTTCTAAGCATTCAAGTTGAACTAAACCGTGGCCTTTCTCCAAAGTATTCAGAGGAAGTGCCCTTCCGAATAGATCCCCACAGCGTGCCACTGCAGGTAAACCAAGCTTCACTCCTCCTGATGTGTCTTTTCCACTGTACCACAGCCTCACACTGTCTCAACAGCCGCTCTTTGCTCCATCTTTCCTGTGTACTGATAAACATGAACTCTGCATGGCGTCTTTGTTCTGTCTCTGCACAGCTGCTGCAGACTTTCACTGTCCTCTAACAAAGGGCTGCACCACGTTTGATTGATTCTTCTGTTGTCTTTCAGTGAGGATGACTCTTTAGCAGGAGTCTGCAGCCATGCCGGCAGCTCTGTGAGACTGTTTTGATCCAATGACCCAATAGCAACTAATATCAAACTAACACCAACAATAATGAATGAAATCTCTGCCTTTCCATATCACTGAGGGTCAGTCAGGCCCTGTGGACAACAAGGTACTTGAAGCTGTATTAAGGGAGGGGGTAGCTGCCTCCCTCCCTGTGGTGTTTAACACTGATCTGTGGTCAGTGAACAGCAGTCTCACTGAGTCACAACAACAAGTTAACCCAGTTTGGCTGCAGCTCCATATTGACCCACTCTTTTTAACCACTTTATCATAGTGTGTCATCATGCTTACATTCAGTAATGAGCTCAGATCACAGCCGAGGCCGATGGGAATGTCATTGATTGTGGTTATAAAGTACAGGATGAGTTCTATACGCCATAATAGGATGTATCCTCAGGGCACCATGAACTTCTGAAACAACTTTAATGACGGTCCAACAGGTGATTGAGACGTTTCACCAAGAAATAATGTCGATCTGCTTGTGATGTGAGGGGTGAAGTTAAAAGGGAGTAAAAGTGACTCCTCAGGGGACCATGACTGCTGAGATAAAGTGTGCAGACGAATGTTCTTTCATGTCGACGCATAACGTTTGTCTCCTGATCTCCGTCGCAGGTCTGCGCAGACCAGAGGCAGGGTCGGCTATCAGGAGGCAGCCACCCTCTCCAGTTGGCCCAGGTCAGCCTCATCACACACACACACACACACACACACACACACACACACACACTCAGTGAACAGCAGACATGGTGGGGCTGACAGGGAATGCAGGTCAAGGGCATTGGGGGGGCTGAGGTCTTTGCCGGGACAAGAATCCAGGAGACGTGGACCTCTGACCAGCGTGTCCACACCCATAAGCCCCTGGGATCTCCACCCCGGGATCACCTCTGATCCACCCAGCACCTCTGCCAGCATTCCTTCACCATAACCGCTGCTTTGAGTCATCAGACACATCCTCTTACTCATGTTTTCATTGTCTGAGATGAAAAGAGGCAAATGAAGCCAAGCGAAGGTCTGTGAACATGCCCAGCATATATCCTCCTCTCTTTGATATCATGCTGCGGACAAAATGCCTTCAGCTGCTCTCAGAGCCAAACAGCTGGGCTGCATTTTGTGGATGGAGCCCCCGACCTGAAGCGCTCCCCTGCTCCTCCTCCTCCTCCTCCTCCCCCTCCCCCCTCTTTTATTCTATCTGCCTGTTTCTCATCGCCACAAACAGCTTTTAACAGGGTTAAACCCGAGCAGACTCCGACCAAGAGTCAGTCCAGCCCGGTAAGTATGTCCAGACGCTGAGCAGGAGTCCTCACCAGCAGCAGACGCTCACTGATGCAGAGAAACTGGTCTGATCAAACGGGGGTGGGGGGCACTGGAGCAATAAAACCCCATTTTGTAAAGTTTCCTTCTGTGGGATGCTGGAGGCCAGTGAGCGTTCAGTCCTCTAGAAACGCCGGGCAGAAATAAAACCATGATGTAGGAGTGGTGGCGTCGATCTGCCTCTGAAGTGAGCGATGACGTGATGTCGCTGACCTGATCTCCACTGATCAGAGGCAGCGGCTCACTCTCAGGCGTCTCCTTCAGATAGGAGCGCGGTGAGAAACACCCTCTGTCAGGGCTGTCATAACATCTACGACATCTGGTAGACGCCTGCAGGCAGAGAGATGACCCAGGGGCCCGGTGCTGCTCCCACAGAGACGTGGACGGGATCTGGGTCCACTCTCCGGCCTGTCAGGAATAGAAAACTGTCGCCGTTCAGACCAGGCTAGGTTTGGCTCGGGGAGGAATGCGCTTCTGTTTTTACTTCTGTGGAATGTAAAACCATGGATTCCTAAAATTAGACAGTAGAAGTTTATCCAGTTAAATGATGGTTGATTCTATGATCTGATTTCTAAAACAGTGTGTGCGGTCTCAAGACTGAGCATCATGTCATCTTGCACGATGATGTGATACTTTACTGATCCCCTCAGGGAAATTCTTTGAGCTGGAGGTCAGAGGTCAGAGGTCAGGATCAGCTACCTGGAGCCGGCAGGGATTCACTGTCTTTCTCATGGAAGCTCCAGCAGGGTGGAAGCTTTCTAATGTTGGAGTTCTGAACTCTGATTTATGAGCTGAGGGGTTTTCTCTCCTGTCGCTCTGCCACACGGCTGCCCTGAACAGATGTTCAAATTTACTGCTCAGCTTTGTGGAAATGTTACGATGCAGTTCAGCCTCACATTCACAATGAAACACGCCCACTTGACAACCAGAAATATTAGTGAAAAACCTCCAGAAAAGATGTTACCATTCTGTCCGCTGAGCCTCTGCGTGGGTGTTAAAATGTAAATCAGATTCGTTGTCTAACTCTGGGAGAAGCTGCACATCGCTGCAGACTGAGCTACAGCCCATCACATCGGTAGCCGACCCTCTGACCCTCTGACCGCGGTGACCACTGAAGTGGTTCTGATCAGGAGAGTTTAACTCAATCTTTTTAAAGCACCTGTTTCGTCAGGAAAGACAACATTACTGTCTGCTGTGCAGCGCTGGGTCTCTGACCAGCAGCAGATTAGGCTAATCTCTGCGTCCTGCTATCAACACTGTCCCTGGTTTGACACCAGCTCTACAATAATACTCCCACGCTTCGCCGGGCCGCTGGCTGGGCTCTCACAGCCCGGCCCGGTCAACAAAGACCCGCTCACTGGCTGCCACTGGATGGGAACCTCAGCGCCCGGCTGGCTGTTTGTGTAAGCCAGCCATCCACCGCGGGGAGGGGTCAACTCAAGTGTGCTGTTACGGCCCAGCCAGTTTGGACAGATGCGATGCCCTGTGATGGTTCTGCTCAGCTGTTTGGGCTGCGAGTGTTCAGTCATACTTCAGTTACCACGAGCCAACCGAGAGTCTGGCCGATAAAACTCAGGTTGAAACTCTGAGTGTGAGGACAAGAGCAGCGAGTAGAACTCGTAGAAAGAGGAAGGCCAAACCTCCACATCTGGCTGCTGGCTCAAACCCCTGTAATAACATGGCAGCATTAGTGGAGGTCAGCGGTGTGGCTGCTCCTCCTCGACGCTTGTCCTGAACTCAGCTTTCTAATCTTCTCCTGCACAGCTTTTCCCAGAAGGGACTGGCCGCCCCCCCCCTACCCTCGTCCTGATTGGTTCCCTGGAGCTCGACGACCGGCAGGTACCGAGCACATGTTAATGTAAATGTTTTCCTTAATGTTCAAAATGAGAATGATCTGTTCAGGTAGGTGTCACCGTGTCTCAGCTTTAAATGTATTAACCCAAAGCCAGATCGATGATTTTTAAATGTTAAACGTTTGAGTGTATTAAGCTCATGCTAGTGGCTCTGTGAGAGCGGCGCTGAGAGCTAAATGCTAACGTCAGCGTGCTACATGTTACCTCTTATAATACATCCACAGTGGCAGGTGTGATGTTCCCCGTCTTAGCTCATCATGTTAGCATGCTAGCATTTGCCAATTAGCACTAAAGCTAACATGAAGCAGACTGAACGTGGCCGCTGTAGTCGCTGATGCCTCCACCCTCTCTGCTGTACATTCAGATGTTAGTTATACTGCTCCAGACTCAGGATACATGTGGAGTGAGACAGACACACCTGAGATCTCAGGTAAGTCAGCCGACACATGACAGGTTGTGTGCACTGCCCCCGCTGGTAGGGGCGGGTTACTGCACCTGTGTCCGTGTTTGTAGCATGTGTGCCTGTGTGAGTGATGCTTTGGTATCTGCTGACTGTGTTTTGTGCTGAATTAGCTCCAGCTGTGAGTCCACGCTAAGTGTTTACATGCATTTACATCTGCCAGCCATATGAGCCATCCTGTCAGTGTGGGGGGGGACAGGGCAGGTCCACTGTGCATGTGACAGAGATGCTGTGAGGTGACCATTCTGCACAAAGACGCGGCTTCCACTGGTCTGCGATTGGTCGGAAGGAATAATCGACCAATCACAACCATGGAAGTGTGTGACGTTCACTGTGGGAACACTAACAGGTTTCACACCATCCTCCTCCAGCTCGGGATCACAGGCCTGATATCTCAGAATATGAGCGCTGGTTTTATAACTTTGGACCGTACCGTAAGTGTGTCTCTCTTCTATTTATGGGGAACTAACAAGTGTTGGGGGTCAGCTTTCATATTGTCATACGCAGACTGTAAACTGACTGTTTCTCATTCATTCTGCTCAGATTCGACCATGTTCCATTTTATCGGACTACTTTTATTTTTAGTCCTGTTTAAATGAGCTGTGACATCATCACTTTGTCTCTAATGGTTCTTTAATCTGCACGTTGTTTTGTTCAGTCAGTTTAATGAGAATCTACCTGAGAATGAATAATAGTAGGATTTTATCTGAGAATTAATATTTGTTAGGACAGGAAAGGTGAGTGGGGGGGGGGGGGGCTGCAGCAAATGGCCCGGGCTGGAGTCGAACCCGGGCCGCCACGGTAAGAACTGCCGTGCAGGCTCCCAGGAACAGTTCAACACTCACAGTAACTGTCATGTAGGTCTGTTAGATGTGAAGCTAGTTAGCCTAGCTTAGCAGATATTCAGGCAAACACCAAACGTTTCGGCCTCCAGTGTCTGAAATCTTGCCCTTCGCCTACTGATCCGTTCATCTGCTTCTAGAGAATCAACACTGATCAAATCTGCCCACTTGTTGATTTGAGCAGGGAAGCAGCAGATTGACTTCACCGTACACCTACATGTACCTGAGCAGGAGAGCAGGAGCTGCTCTGTGTTCAGCTGCACCAATAAAAACACAAGCCGAGCCTTTAGAGGCGCTACGGCTAGCTGTTCCTCACTGCTTCCTGTCTTTATGCTAAGCTAGGCTAACCACCTGCTGGCTCTACCCCTTCCCTACGCACAGACGTGAGGGTGGTATTGATCTTCTCATTGAACTCTCTGCAAGAAGCCGATAATCACGTTTCCCAAAATGTTGAACTGTTCCTTTAAGTGCTTTGAAGGGGAAACATGTTTGATGTGCTTTAAATCAGATTAAAGGCCAGGCTTCCCTCTGTTGGGGTGAGGGGGGTGAGGGGGGGCCGTGTCTCCAGATGTGTCACACCATGATGTCTTTACTTCCAGTGTCTCGCTCCTCGGACTCAGACAGCAGCCGGAAAGCGCCGCCGGACTCGACGCACACCAGAGGTGAGCAGTGGTTACCATGGCAACAGAAAGCATCAGCTCACAGACAGCACCGGAAACGATCCGCTCCGTCTGTTGCTCCGTCTGTTGCTCCGCTGCTCTGTGTGTCTGTATCGTAACCACAGTGATGCCGCTGCTGTGTGCTAACGTGCTAACGTGCTAACGCTCAGCTTCTGTCATGTCGTCTCACAGTGGAGCCGGTGGACGCCTGGAAGCCGGAAGTAAACCTGTATGAATCAGGTGAGAGACCCTGCTGCTCCTTTTCTGACCCCCCCCCCTGCAAACGAGCCGCTTTGCCAGTAAGTGCTCAGTTGTTACTGTGAGTCCAAACCGAAGCGAGGACACATCCGGCCTCCTGCTCAGCCTGTAATCACAGGCTTCGTGGTTGTTGAGGGAAAAATCAGTTTTCAGAGACCGGCCGAGGTTTGGATCCTCGAAAGTAGACGGCTGCAGATGGGCTGCGTTCAGGGGAAACTTTACCAAACCTTCTACAAAAGTGGACATTTTCTCTCAGTTTGTCGTCAGAAAGAAGCTTTAGAAAGATTTGTTTCCATGACAACATGATTAAATGGCCGTAGGAGGTGTGAAGGTAATGAGTGGAGTTTTCTATCATTTTCAGAACGATGAGAACACAAAGCTTTCAAAAGACTCAGAGAGCAGCTTCAGACTTGAACGGACGTGTATGTTCTTGATTTCCAGGCTTCAACATTCGAGAGCAGGAGGCTGCCCCCAGAGCGCCCGAGCCGGTGTCACAGGGAGACCCGAGTACGTACCTCCTGCTTCTTTGAGCCACTATGAGAAGGATTTACTTCAGATTATACAGAATCCTCTGCACCAGTTTTCACCAGAAATATCAAAGTCCCTGCATCAGAATCTGTGGCGTGAACTAAAGCCACCGGCTGTATGAGTCCTCGGGGCCTCACGGCTGTGTAGGAGCGCTCACCGGCTCGTCACTCATGTCCAAACAGGGAACCTTTACTGTCCTGTCTCTCCGCAGACTGTAAGGTGGACCTGGCCTTCCTGATGGACGGCAGCTGGAGCATCGGGAAGAGGCGCTTTAAGATCCAGAAGGACTTCCTGTCTGAGGTGGCTCAGGCCATCAACGTGGGCGTGGCCGGACCCATGATGGGCATCATCCAATACGGGTAACCTCCCGGGTCCTCTTGTGTAACCGTGTGACCTTTTAGATGAGGAGACGTAACGTTGGTACTTGTTGCTCCCGTCTGAAGGGACGACCCCGTGACGGAGATCAGCCTGAAGTCGCACTCCAGCTCCAGAGAGGTGAAGGCGGCCGTGGAGAAGATCGTGCAGAAGGGGGGCCTCTCCAACGTGGGTGAGTGACCTGCTGCCAGCGACAGTCAATGACTGCAGGCACAAGTGTGAAAGTGAAAGGGGGGCAATTATCGCACGCTTTACTAGCAAGGCACATTTTCACATGCAAGGATGGAATTAAATCTAAATTTGCTGCGAGAAACCGTCAGTTAAATTACAGTCCTGCTGCTCTGACCAAAAAGCCTTTGGTTTTACCAGCCTGCGGGGGGGTCAGCCTTCAGAGAGAGAGCGCTGTTTTTCTGCCTTGGTTGGTGCGTCAGCATGAATCCGCTGCCACATGCGTCTTTATGACCTGCTAAATTTTGCATTGACGTACAAATAGCATTGTTTGTGTTGGTGCTCTGTAATCATACGGCAGCGTGAGCAGCTGGAAAGTGTCCGCAGAGCCTCTGCTGCTCCGCCATCGTTCAGACCCCCAACAGGACCAACCTAAACGATGGGACGTCACCACGACTGTCATCGTACACCATTAAAACAGTACAGCTCATACAGAAATGTGTATTTTTGTGTACAAATACACAGATCTGTACGCGCCTGCTTCTGTTCACGTTGCTCAGTTAAGACTCAGCTGAGCTGAATGTGCATAATGAGCACTTTAAAAAGTCAATTCTTTTGATTCACTGGTTTTTCTAGTGTCCATGTGTATTTTTATCCATTTGTTGTTGTGTGAATAACAGGCTGGTTACACTCCCATGACTTTCCCTTCCCCGAATGCATTCCTGCATTTCAGCCACAGGCCTGGAAACAAAGAGGCTGTGACATCGTTTTAACTGTGTCCCTGCTGCCCCCTGCTGCCCCGACAGGAAAGGCCCTCACCTACATCAACAGGCAGTACTTCAGCGACGCCAACGGGAACCGCGGAGGAGCCCCCAACGTGGCCGTGGTGCTGGTGGACGGCTGGCCCACAGACAAGGTGGAGGAGGCGTCTCGGCTCGCCCGGGAGTCCGGCATCAACATATTCTTCGTCACGATCGAGGGACCTGATGACAGCGAGAAGCAAAACCTGGTTGAGGCCAACTTCGTCGATAAGGTGGGCTGTTACCACAGAGGCGAGTCGGGGCTTCTTTAAAACAGGGTGCTTCAAATGAGGTGTGTGTGCTTCGTCCTGCAGGCCGTGTGCCGGACAAACGGCTTCTTCTCGCTGCCCGTCAACAGCTGGTTCGCTCTGAGGAAGGCCGCGCAGCCTCTGGTGAAGAGGGTGTGCGACACGGACCGGCTGGTGTGCAGCAAAACCTGCCTTAACGCCAACGACATCGCCTTCGTCATCGACGGCTCCAGCAGCGTGGGAACCGGCAACTTCCGCACGGTGCTGCAGTTTGTGGCCAACGTCACGCGGGAGTTTGAGATCTCGGACACGGACACACGGGTCGGAGCGGTGCAGTACACCTACGAGCAGAGGCTGGAGTTCGCCTTCGGCCAGTACAACTCCAAGGCCGAGCTGCTCAACGCCATCAAACGCATCAACTACTGGAGCGGCGGGACCAGCACCGGCGCTGCCATCACCTACGCTGCCGAGCAGCTTTTCAGCAAATCCAAACCCAACAAACGCAAGATCATGATCGTCATCACAGACGGACGCTCCTACGACGACGTCAGGGCTCCCGCACTGGCTGTCCATCGCCAAGGTCAGAGGTCAACCTCAACACAGTCGGAACCCGACAGATTACACCTTTAGACCTAAAAACATTTACTGAATGAACTGAGAATCATGAGAATAATCAAAGAAGCTTTGACAGAGCCGTTTCCTCTGGTGTGTGTCCGTCCACGCCGAGGCGTTGTGCCGTGTGTTTGCCGTGTGTTTGCCGTGTGTTTGCCGTGTGTGTGACCTGCTGTCCCTCTCTGTGCTCCAGGTGTGATCGCCTACTCCATCGGCATCGCCTGGGCCGCCCAGGACGAGCTGGAGTACATCGCCACTGACCCCGACAAGGAGCACTCCTTCTTCGTGGACGAGTTCGACAACCTCTACAAATTCGTACCCAAGATCATCCACAACATCTGCCAGGAGTTCAACTCCCAGCCCAGAAACTGAGGACAGACGGGGCTGGAGGTTACGGGGGCGAGGGGGGCTTTGGGATCCTGGGCGGTCTTAACGGGACACTGACTGTAAATTTGACTCACTCTGTCACACAAATGGGACGCCATGTTTGAACAGTCAGGGGGGGCGGGGGCTGTGGGTTTGAGCAAAATAAATGTTAAAGCGAATCAGCTTAAACACACAGACGGTGTGAACAGCAGGGGGTTCACACACACACACACACACACACACACAGTCTCGTGACGGTCGGTGACTCTTTCTAAAGGCTCCAGAAGCTCAAATTAGAGTTTTGTTAATGTTTCTGATGATTTAAATTCTACATTATCAGGTCAACGTTTGGGTTGCCAGGTTGTGAAATATCCCCCTAGAACATTTGTAGCTTTTTAAGTTTGATTTGATTTATTAGAGAGTTTCATTCAGAGGAAAACACCAGACGTCCTCCTGCACAGACTGCTCCACAGATTTACTGCCGTGTTCGTCATTCAAACGTCTCCATGGTGGCGTCTGACCTGCGGCCACCTGGAGAAGAGCTGCAGAAGGTCACTTATTACCAGCTGGTCAGTGTTTTGATGGACTAAAGGTGTAATTACAAGCTTGTAAAAGCAAGAGACGAGCTGAAATGGGATGTTTCGCAGCTCAGCAGCACAAAGGCTGTTGGTCAGAAAGCTTTAGTAGATTTATTAGCGTTAAGTCCATCTTACAGGAGCCTTTTTAGGAAGTGCCACCGACATGATTGATGAACATAAAGGTACCTTACTGGGATTTGGTGCTTGCAGAGAAATGTAGATTTAACGCATGACTAGCACTTCCTCTTATGGCTTAACATACTGCATACCTTCATAATTATGGTGCCTCTAATACAATTCTCTGAGAAGAGGATAAACTTTCTTAGAATTGGTGCATTTTGATTGACAGGGGAGATGTGACATAGTTAAAGTTCCCCTCAGAGACTGTGGAGCTGATTCGGCTGTTGGTCGTTGAAAAGAGGGTTTCGTGCAGCCGAGCAGTGAAGTGAGCGGCCGATAACCTGGACCTGTGTGAGGGGAGCTGGGATGTCTCTGCACGGAGTGACGGCAGGTCACCGATGCGCTTCCTGTTTTCTGGTAGTGTGGTTGCTTCTAACACTGCAGGCGTTTCTCCGTTTTGTTGAAAGTATTTATGATTTTCTCCCCATTGTGTCCTGTTTGTACATATGCATATTAAAGCCTTTCGCTAATAATGTTCAGATAATTGATCAATATTTTTTTTTTTGCAATTTTTAATAAAATAAAGAAAATGAAGATATTAAAGTGGCTGATTTCTGGTGAATCTTTTGTTGATCCACTCGCTGCTGTTTACTCAGTGTGACTTCCACTTTCCCAGGACACCTTCATCAATGATGCTGATTGTGAATAAATGTCCAAACACCTGCTGGGAAATCACAGACAGTCCTCCTAAACTCAGAACCTGCCTGAGAATGTTTTCTTCATATCAAAGTCATCTACTGACCACCGGCTGAGCCTCCATGGATTCATCGCAGCCAGGAACCATCAAAAGGCAGTTCGGCTCACTTTAAACGGCTCGACTCCCTGAAATGTAAAGAAAAGTCAGCAGAAAACACTTTCAGGTTTGCCAAATGAGCGACATCGGAGCCCAGGTCGTTTTACAGCAGGTTTTATTTCGAACATACTTTCATATACAAACCAGTGACTGAGAAAATGGCTCATCTGAAGCTGTTCTCCACACGAACGTCATCCTGATTGACTTGTTGCGGTTATTCTTTTTAAACCCAGGATCGTTTCCTCCTCACTGTTTACAGGAAACTGGACTTTGCAGGACAGTGTTGGATGGTTAAGTCATTGTTTCAAACAGTCCTACAGTACTGCACTAATCTCCTGCTAAACACTGGACTACAGTAAATATCTGGACATGATACATCACATCGTGGTCGAGCATGTCCACACAACGGGGGAGAACTACACATAGAACAAGCCAAACAAGAGCAAACTGGCCAAAATCAATTCGTTCCTCCGAAAATGGACATTTAGAACCAGGTCTGGAGTCTGTTATACAACCAAGGTGGTTTACTTGGGACACTTATGCTTGTAGTCTTACTTCTGAAGTGTACAGTTACTGAATATAACCAACAGGCGTCATATTTAACGGCTTCGCCCTGAAATGCACCAAAATTGATTCCCCAACCACACTTATCAAAAGGAGCACTCAAACGCACGCTGCACAGGAAACTTTAAGACTGAATATATATTTTGTTTATTATAAGCATTTGTAATTTTACATCCAATGTTAAAACCGACCAGCTCTGTCTGTGCCGACCCCTCCCTCTCCAAAACAAGCTTGTTAAAATAACATTTTCCAAGACCTTTTCAAAGCAAAGGCACATTTGTCAAAACGAGTTTAAAAAGGAAAGTAAAGGCAGGCCAGCGAGCAGAGTCAGTCTGGGAGGCAGAGGAGGAGAAGTGAGAGGCTTCCAGGACACCTCCAGCGGACCCTCAGGGACCCCCCCATTTCTGGAACAGCACAAACCCGGCGTTGGACTAAAGGTGGGGGGGGGGGTTCTGATGGGCCTGGAGCCTCGTTTCTCCGCTCTGCACTCTGTAACACTTGTCCTGAGCCTCCTCGATCCGGAGGGAGATTTTAGTCTGTCTGGGGGGTGGGGGCGCTGTGGCCGGTCACACCCAGGCCTGCCTGGATGGTCGATGGGGGGGTAGAGAGCAGGTCTCCTCCCTGCCGACCCTTCCTGTGGACAGTCGTGGCCCGTTGGAGGCTAGCGGCTACATCGTCTACAGTCCCACATGGAACCAGTGGGCTGGGAGGGGGTACTGGACCCATGCCTGAAGGTCCCCCCCTCCTGTGTCTCTGTTGGTCCCTGATCGTGGGAGTCAGAGGGCGGGGCCGCGAGGAGAGACGCAGCTCCGCGTCATACAAACACTTTGGCGAGAGCGTCGGCCCCGGCGCTGGCGATGTAGCATTTAGACGGATGAAACGCCACGTCGTGGATCGACTCCTCGGACTTCTTTCTGTGAGCCGTGAACTCCTGGATGCATGTTTTACTCTCCAGGTTCCACAGGCGGATGGAGCAGTCGTGACCTGCAGAGCGCACGACCGGGAACAAGTGGAAGAGAAGGAACTGCACTCAGAGAGGGCACTGATTTTATTTCACGGCGATGCTGAACACTCGACTGACTGGTTACTCTGAGGCAATAGAATCATTCTTTATTCTACAAACTTAATATCTAGTCAGTATTTTGTGTTTATTTCATAATGAGCAGGACGCCCAGGTCAGCTCACACACTGAACGCTGGCTGTGCTGCACAGATCAGTGACTGAATCAGTAACTAGACATGAGGACGATAACTAGAACATCGCTCAGAGCGGCGGGGCTCTGGTGGGAGGTACTTACTGCCCGACATGAGATAAAGGCCGTTGGGGTCCACAGCTAAGCTGGTGACGGCGTCCAGGTGAGCCACCATGGAGTGAATCAGCTTCCCGCTGGTGTTGTCAAAGAACTTGATGTGTCTGTCCTCCTGTGCCGTGATGGTGATGGGCAGCGTCGGGTGGCTGAGGACCTTATTGATCTGACAGGGAGCGCCTGGAGAAAGACAGACGAGCACATCAGACGCCACAGCAGCGGGGGAGGGGTGGGGGGGCGCAAGATCCGATCTGATCTTGTGCTCCATGTGTGGACTTAGCTTTAGCTTTTAGCATCATGGCTCAGCTGCGTCAGTGTGACCTGATGCTGCTGTTTTCTCACTGCAGCCCTGAATCAGAGGCCAAACACTGAGGACGTGTCCGTCAGTAACTCACCTTCCTCCACACTGAGACACTTAAACTCTACATCCACATCATAGATAACCTGTTTTATCCCCTTCAGCCCAAACCTACCGGGCTCCAGAGTGGCGTCCAGACTGAGCACCAGCTGACGGGTCTCCATGTTGAAGAGGCCGATGTGGCCGTTGGTGAAGGACGTGACCAGGTGGGCCGGCTCGCTGCACACCAGGTCTACGGAGGAGGGGACCCCCAGAGCTGGGGGGTACACAGAGGGACAGACATGTGAACGTGATGCTGACGGCTCACTGAGCAGATGTGTGGAAATATGAAGTGACGCTACGACTCCCGGTCTGTACTTTGGTCCTCGTTGAACACCGCCAGGGCGGGGGAGGTGGTGCCGGCGTCCCACAGCCTCACGGTCCCGTCTGCAGAGCAGGAGAGGAGGCGCTGGTGTGCGCTGCTGTAGACCAAACCCCAGACCGAGTCGGTGTGTCCGATCAGCTGTCCGCGCAGCATCGACGGGTCTGCAGCAGGAAACACGAGAGGAGACGAGTCAGGCGCCGACGGCCTCGGGCCACCGCCTCGACTCACACAAGCACACAGGCCTTACCGTAGGAGTCGTAGGGGTCGATGTTGGGGTTGGGGGTGTTCCAGCACTGCACAGTCCCGTCCACCCCCCCACTGAAGCACTGCTCTCCCGTGCTGCTCATCACCACGCTCAGCACCGCCCCCCTGTGGTTCAAACGATGAATTATCACACTGTGTGTCACTGTTCACCAACAGTAAAACGGGGGGCTGGGGGGCTGTTACCTGTGGGCCCTGAACGTGTAGATCGGCTCCACGTCTAGAGCTGCACTCCTGTGGACAGACAACACGCTCGGTAAACATGTGTTCTACATGCACCACCAGCCTCCTCCACACAGGAACAGGAGCTCAGCTGACCCCCCCACACAACATCTAATGTCCCCACAGTCAGGCCTCAGTCAGACACCATTTTTACTGTGTGTGGCTGCTCTGACTGTTACATAGTTGCCAAACCCCCCCACAGGTTCTGGGTGCTCAGGTAGGCAGTGTGTTCCTGGCGTCAGTGTCAGCAGGGATCAGACATTGGTTCTTACTTTTTGGCGGGGGCCGTCTTCTGCAGGTTCCACATCTTGAGCGTGTGGTCCTCTGAGGCGGTGACCAAGACGGGCTCCACGGGGTGAAAGGCCAGAGCGCGAATCCCATCAAAATGGCTCCGCAGAGTGAACTTGGGGTTCCACGTTTTCCTCATGGCGTCCTTATTGTTGCCAATCTGAGGGGGGGGGGCATTTAGTCAATGAGCGAGATCAAGAAACCAGCTGACGTGTTTCTGTTCAGTCAGCGTTCCTCCGTCACCATCTGTTCACTCTCAGTCTACAAACATCCTTCAACCTGCCGTCACACTAAAGCTCAGGTTAAACACACACACACACACACACACACACACACAGAAACATCTGACAAGGTCCAGCGTGATGTTGCTGATGAGCGGACGCTGCTTCCATGACAACATGAACAGAGACACTTTCACTCACGTCGTACGCCAGGCTGTCGGCCTCGTTGGCCACGGTGAGCCCGGCCAGCTCCCCCAGGCCCAGCTCGCTCTCCATGGCCTCGTCTGCGCCCATGATGAAGGACTTCCCCGAGGTGGGTGGGAAGGTCAGCGCCTCAACTAGCGGGGAACAAAGACGAGGACATAGTGAGGGATGAGGGGCGCTGAGGCCGTCTGACAGACTTCATATGAACTGGCGTTTCTGCTGGAGCACCTTCGTCGGTCCGGTTCCCCTCGTGCTCGGTGAAGCGGGCGGTGGTGGGCCGGGACTGGGGGCTGGGTGGAGGCTGCATGTGGGACAGGTCCTCCGCATCTCTCAGGTTAGCCAGCATGTCCTGCAGCTTGGACCGGTTTGGCCCTGTTCAACGAGTCAGGGGGCAGAGTTACCACAGAGACACAGAGACGGGGGGGGGACTAAAAAACAATCAAAATATTCTATTAAAAAATGAGTAGAAGCTGGAAAAGAACAGGATGAGTGTGGAGGGACAGCAGCACTGAAAAGAAGAGATGAATGAGTAAATCAGAGGATTTAGAAGAAGAGAAAATAAAGAAGAATCCTGGTTAGATGAAGAGAAGTCGTTCTTTGATCTGCACATGTGGGCGTGTGAGGACAGAAATCAGTGGAATCATCAATGAACCAATTATCGATGTTTAGCTTTCAGACTGTCGACACACGGGGGTCCTTAATAAAACCTTCACCCCAGAGCAGAGCGCCCCACACCCCCACCAGCGATAAAGCACCGACAGAGTTTAAGTGTAAAGAGAGTAAAGAGAGTAAAGAGTCTAAAGAGTGTGTAAAGAGAGTGTAAAGAGTGTAAAGAGTCTAAAGAGTGTGTAAAGAGAGTGTATAGAGTGTAAAGAGAGTGTAAAGAGAGTGTATAGAGTGTGTAAAGAGTGTAAAGAGAGTGTAAAGAGTCTAAAGAGTGTGTAAAGAGAGTGTATAGAGTGTAACGAGTGTAAAGAGAGTGTAACGAGAGTGTAACGAGAGTGTAACGAGTGTAAAGAGAGTGTAACGAGTGTAAAGAGTGTGTAAAGAGAGTGTAAAGAGAGTGTAAAAAGAGTGTTAAGAGTGTAAAGAGAGTGTAAAGAGTCTAAAGAGTGTGTAAAGAGAGTGTATAGAGTGTAAAGAGTCTAAAGAGTGTGTAAAGAGAGTGTATAGAGTGTAAAGAGTGTAACGAGTGTAAAGAGAGTGTAACGAGTGTAAAGAGTGTAAAGAGAGTGTAACGAGTGTAAAGAGAGTGTAACGAGTGTAAAGAGAGTGTAACGAGTGTAAAGAGAGTGTAAAGAGTCTAAAGAGTGTGTAAAGAGAGTGTAAAGAGTGTATATGAGTGTAAAGAGTGTGTAAAGAGTGTGTAAAGAGAGTGTAAAGAGAGTGTGTAAAGAGAGTGTAAAGAGAGTGTGTAAAGAGAGTGTAAAGAGAGTGTGTAAAGAGAGTGTGTAAAGAGAGTGTAAAGAGAGTGTAAAGAGAGTGTAAAGAGAGTGTAACGAGTGTAAAGAGAGTGTAAAGAGTGTGTAAAGAGAGTGTAAAGAGAGTAAAGAGAGTGTGTAAAGAGAGTGTAAAGTGTAAAGAGTGTGTAAAGAGAGTAAAGAGAGTGTAAAGTGTAAAGAGAGTGTAAAGAGTGTGTAAAGAGAGTGTAAAGTGTAAAGAGAGTGTAAAGAGTGTAAAGAGAGTGTAAAGTGTAAAGAGAGTAAAGAGAGTGTAAAGAGAGTGTAAAGTGTAAAGAGTGTGTAAAGAGAGTAAAGAGAGTGTGTAAAGAGAGTGTAAAGAGTGTAAAGAGAGTGTAACGAGTGTAAAGAGAGTGTAAAGAGTGTATATGAGTGTAAAGTGTAAAGAGAGTGTAAAGAGTGTAAAGAGAGTGTAAAGTCTAAAGAGTGTGTAAAGAGAGTGTAAAGAGTGTGTATGAGAGTGTATATGAGAGTGTGTAAAGAGAGTGTAAAGAGTCTAAAGAGAGTGTAAAGAGTGTCTATGAGAGGAGAGCTCTGTGGATGCAGTGGCTCAGTAACAGTGAAAACAGCGATAAGAGCTGGAGCGTCTTAAAGGTGAAAGGCTGCAGTGAGTCACTGAAAAAGGCTTAGAACCAGACTGAGGGGTCAACATGGCCGACAGATGAGGATGACTGTTGTCATGACGATGGAGAAGAGCGTGTTCACATTAATGAGGCCGTGAACAGAAATGAAAACATTCAAACGGGACAGAAAAACATGCATCAAGCACTAAAGTTTGTCTGAGACAGATTGAGTGTCTTCAAGACAGTCAGAGCACACAGACACATTCAGGGTGGAAGGTGGAGGCATTACAGGGAGCAGATAGAGACGGAGGAAAACAGCAAAGATGCTCTTTGACTTGGCTGAACTCAAAGTCAGGCTCTGCAAAGAGAGGAAGAGGAAGAGGAGGAGGAGGAGGAGGAGGAGGAGGAGGAGGGAGGCAGCAGCGCCTGGCGGGACTTACTCTTCACCCCCTTCTTCCCCTTGCGCTCCTTTTTGTACTGCTCCTTGAGTTTGGTTATCAGGCCCGGGTCCACATCCCAGGCCTCAGAAACAGGACCCTGCTCGTCCTTCTCTACACAGGGGGAACAAAACCAGACCGAGAGGCTGGTGAGGAGCTGCCTGGACCTCCTCGCTCTCTCCTGGAGGTCTCTGAGGCCTTCAGGTCGTTTTAATCACCCTCTGATCTAAACGCTGCGTCTGCGTCCACGTTGGTGTTTTTATTATTGTGATGTAAATCCTGTTTTTCTGACTGGTGCAATACTTCATCATCCATTCTGCTACAGTGCTACAGTGGCTCAACAGTGGATGTAGAAACAGAAACTAAAGATCTGGGAACCCTCCGGAAGAGATTTGAACTATTTCATGTTTTAGTTTCTGAGCGAGCCTCTTTTTTTTTTGTTGCAGATTTCTGCTGCAGGAGGAATGAATCATCTGGTTTTAATTTTAGATCCATTTAAACAGGAACATGCTAACATGCTAACGACACGTCCTGCCGTGGGGGTGGGGCCTGTTTTCACGGGGTGAAGCGGGTCACCATCACCTCGTGGAATGAGACTGATTATAACTGGGAACAGCCATCTCCTCTAACGTTTTGGGGGTTGGTGGTGGGAGGAGCGTTGGTGCCACGTGGGGAATTCTTTCATTGAAACATTTGGACTGCGGGTCATGACAGAAACCCCCCAGCGTGACACCAACAGGTTTTCCTCTCAGTCTTTAGTCTGCAGGGCCGCTGGCGCTCTGAGGACACACAGGAGTGGACAGACAGCGGTCACGGCTGGCTATGGGAACACACAGAGGAGGCGACCACAGACTATGGGTTAAACACAGACTGTGACACCATGATTTATGACCACAGCATGGTATGAGGATGAGGAGAACTCCATCAGCAGCCACCAAACGACAACAACAGGTCAGACTGGACAAACATCACAGCAGAAAGTAATTAGCAACATTTCCAATAATCCTCTGAAAACCAAACTAATTCTAATATTATGGGGGAGGAGGGAATCTGCAGTCTGTCTATGGATGATCTTCCTACAAAGACTCAGACTGGATGTTTGCTGGGGGGTCGTCTTTTTAACCACCTGATGTTCGCTGGTGACCCGTGAAATGCAGCATTAAATCTAAAGAGCGTCATCGTGATTCTGGGTCCCATCGTCAGGAACCATCTATGTGACGATAACGATGTGTACGCGCCTGCAATGAGCCTGCCGTAACCTTCAGTGATGCGTTCAGGGTCCTGCTCAAGCTGCGGACATGGACGAGGTCCATGAGTCATGTTTGTGACTAAGGAGCCTGCGCAGTGACACCAGGTGGTTATCCTGTTTCTGGAGACATCGGGAGAAACGTCTCTACGTGTTCTAGTGTTTTATTTTATTTCACCTTTTACATTCATGTGGACTAAAGTTCTGATGACGTGTCTGTAGTGTCTTTAGTCCGGTCCGGTCCGTGACTCACCCCAGTCGGTGCCGTCCCCGTTGCCTCTGGACTCCGGCGAGGTGTCCATCTCGTCAGGGCTGGACAGGAAGTCGAAACCCTTCAGTGCCTCCTCTGTGTCGGGGTCCTCGCTGGTGTCCATGCTGGCCGGCGACGATGATGACGGTGACGGCGACGGCTTCTTCCTCAGGATCTGAGGGAAACGTTATTATTAACAGTCCGGCGACAGCGTCCGCTGGGCTGTGTGAGGTGAGCATGTTCTCACCGTCCTGGACTCCACATTAGTCCTGTCCTTCCCCTCGCCGTCCTCTTCCTCATCTTCATCGCTGAACTCTGCTGCTGCGTTCTCAATGAACTTAAAGGCCTCCAGGACGGCGCTGCTCTCAGAGAGCTCAGCCTTCCTGTTAGGGGACAATAATACATGCGTTAACACAGTCATCCTAACAGCCAGCGAACATCCAACGCTCTCTGTCCACACCGAGTCCGTCACATATTCACTGCTGTTGTCGTCGTCATGGAGACAAACCCCGTAGCGACCAGCTGATCAGACTGGAGACGATACCGCTCCAATAAAAGACGTTCTGCCCTCGTTTTAAAGTGAAATCAGACGTTAGTTCAGTGAAACCGATCAGCCGACAGCAGCAGATTGTTCTTCTGACATCAGCTCTCTGTGACCTCCCCCCTCCCTCATCAGCAGCTCATTCAGGTTTCTGGGGGGAGACGAGGAGCTATCAGACAGGTAACTCCTCTTTCAGCTCCCCCAATCAGCTGCCGCTCCATTAAGAAGCTTTAAGGCGTCAGAAACAGAAACTGGCCGTCCGACTTAAGTCCAGCTCAGAACTAGGCCCAGTTAGGACGGACCAACAGGAAACAGTCAGACTGGTTTAGTCTGGACGCCCCGTAGCCATCAAACGTCTGCAGCCATCTGTGGAGAACACTCACCCCCTGGTGCCCATGCCCTTTGTTGACGTGTCTGTCCCATTGACCAAAGGCTCGGTGCCGGTCCGTTCACCTGTCCTTCCGCCTCCATCCCCAGCTAGTCCCAGCAGTGCTCTGACCCGCTGTGACTTCACATCCAGAATGGTGTCTGTGTAGCCCACCTCCTGCAGGTACCTGGAACAAGGAAGAGAACTTACAGCTGGCTGCATTTGGTGGAACCCACAGTCTGTGTAAAGAAGCATCCTCTGATTGGTCGGTATCAGTCTGTATAAAGAAGCGTCCTCTGATTGGTCGGTATCAGTCTATAAAGAAGCGTCCTCTGATTGGTCGGTATCAGTCTATAAAGAAGCGTCCTCTGATTGGTCGGTATCAGTCTGTATAAAGAAGCGTCCTCTGATTGGTCGGTATCAGTCTATAAAGAAGCGTCCTCTGATTGGTCGGTATCAGTCTGTATAAAGAAGCGTCCTCTGATTGGTCGGTATCAGTCTATAAAGAAGCGTCCTCTGATTGGTCGGTATCAGTCTATAAAGAAGCGTCCTCTGATTGGTCGGTATCAGTCTGTATAAAGAAGCGTCCTCTGATTGGTCGGTATCAGTCTATAAAGAAGCGTCCTCTGATTGGTCGGTATCAGTCTGTGTAAAGAAGCGTCCTCTGATTGGTCGGTATCAGTCTGTATAAAGAAGCGTCCTCTGATTGGTCGGTATCAGTCTGTGTAAAGAAGCGTCCTCTGATTGGTCGGTATCAGTCTGTGTAAAGAAGCGTCCTCTGATTGGTCGGTATCAGTCTGTAAAGAAGCGTCCTCTGATTGGTCGGTATCAGTCTGTATAAAGAAGCGTCCTCTGATTGGTCGGTATCAGTCCGTGTAAAGAAGCGTCCTCTGATTGGTCGGTATCAGTCTATAAAGAAGCGTCCTCTGATTGGTCGGTATCAGTCTGTATAAAGAAGCGTCCTCTGATTGGTCGGTATCAGTCTATAAAGAAGCGTCCTCTGATTGGTCGGTATCAGTCTGTGTAAAGAAGCGTCCTCTGATTGGTCGGTATCAGTCTGTGTAAAGAAGCGTCCTCTGATTGGTCGGTATCAGTCTAGATAAAGAAGCGTCCTCTGATTGGTCGGTATCAGTCTGTGTAAAGAAGCGTCCTCTGATTGGTCGGTATCAGTCTGTGTAAAGAAGCGTCCTCTGATTGGTCGGTATCAGTCTATAAAGAAGCGTCCTCTGATTGGTCGGTATCAGTCTATAAAGAAGCGTCCTCTGATTGGTCGGTATCAGTCTGTATAAAGAAGCGTCCTCTGATTGGTCGGTATCAGTCTATAAAGAAGCGTCCTCTGATTGGTCGGTATCAGTCTGTATAAAGAAGCGTCCTCTGATTGGTCGGTATCAGTCTATAAAGAAGCGTCCTCTGATTGGTCGGTATCAGTCTATAAAGAAGCGTCCTCTGATTGGTCGGTATCAGTCTGTATAAAGAAGCGTCCTCTGATTGGTCGGTATCAGTCTATAAAGAAGCGTCCTCTGATTGGTCGGTATCAGTCTGTGTAAAGAAGCGTCCTCTGATTGGTCGGTATCAGTCTGTATAAAGAAGCGTCCTCT